>NC_084570.2:40574160-40634160 GCF_033978685.3 Nerophis lumbriciformis | reverse complement strand
ATCTCTGCACCCATGGGAGACTCTGGCTCCTGTCTGCCTGGGCCCCATATCTGGGTGCTTCATTCCAGCCTGACACGTCCTATCTGGGCTACTGCACCACACACACACACACACACACACACACACACACACACACACACACACGACTGGAACATACTGACAGGCCTACAAAGCAGTGTCTCACCAGAATTTATTAGAATTTCACTCATTTATAAAAAGGTCACTTCTTTTCCATATTCCATATAATAGTATATATTGTTTTTATTTTATTTTAAATATTTTAGGTGACTTATTCTCTCCGCAGCAGCAAACCATTTCATTAGCCTAAATTGTCATTTAAAAAAACAACTACAATTATCAAAAAGTTAAAATAAAATAATAAGCAGAAGCATAAATAAATAAAAAATCTAGAAAATTAAAATACATTTAAAAAATATTATAAAAAGTTATTAAAAACATTTCTAGAAATAGCCACATTTTAAATACATTCTAGATTAAAAAAAAAAAATCTATAACCTATTTTGAAAAAAAATCTGAATAATCTAAATAGATCATTTAGAAAAAATCGCCAGAAAAAAACACATTCTAGAAAATAAAAATGAATAAATAAATGAATAAAAAAATAAATCTAGAAAATTAAAATACCTTCTAAAAATATTATAAAAAGTTATTAAAAAAACTATATTAAAAGAAAGAAACATCTCAATAATTCTAAAGATGAATATTCAACACGTTTTAAATACATTCTAGATTAAAAAAAATAATTTATAAAGTTTTTTGAAAAAATCCTAAAAAACTAACAAAATAAATAGAACATTTTAAAAAGATAGTCAGAACAAAAACAAAAACATAGAAAAAAAATCTAGAAAATATATATACCTTCTAAAAATATTACAAAAAGTTATTTTAAAAAAATTCTAGAAATATCCACATTTTAAATATATTCTAGATTTAAAAAGAAATCTATAACGTATTTTGAAAACAAATTCCAAAATAAATAACAAAATAAATAGATAATTTAGAAAAAAGATAGCCATAACAAAAACAAGACACATTCTACAAAATAAAATAAAAAAAATAAAAAATACATCTACAAAATTTAAATACCTTCTAAAAATATTATTAAAATGTATTTTTTTTTAAATCTATTAAAAGAAAGAAAAATCTCGATGATTCTAAAAATTGAATTCCAAACATAAATTCTAAAACAAAAAAGCAGGCCTAACTGGAAACAAAACTGGGAAACAATCCTAATGTATCGCACTGGACGTCTTATACTTTTTGTTTGAAGGAACGACTATTTCTATTTCCAGTTGTTAGTATGAGTTAACCACTGCTGTTAAAAATTGGACACATTATTAGGTACACTCAGACAATCTCATGAACTCTAAAAGTTCCATGCTGTGTTCCTACAAAAACACAAAAGCGTAAAAATAAGCAAAGCCGGTTTGATCAGGTGGAGTCTCGGTTTTTTCGTGGCCGACGCAAAGAAGTGAAGCGTAAAAGACGACATTTTACAGTTTGTGTTGTTTTCAACATTTGTCTTTAAAGAAGGTATTTTACTTATTTATTTTTATTTTCTATGATATGTTTTGTTTTTGTTCTATCTTTTTAAAATGTTCTATTTATTTTGTTAGTTTTTTTTATAGAATTTAAATCTAAAATGTTTTTGAATGTTATGGATATTTCTTTTTAGAATTATTCAGATTTTTCTTCCTTGTAATAGAATTCTTTGAAATAACGTATAATAATACTAATAATAATAATAATAATAATAAGAAGAATGATGATAATAATAACGATGATAACAATAATAATGATAATAATAATAATCATCATCATCATCATCATCATAGTAATAATAATAATAATCATAGTAATAATAATAGTAATGATAATAATAATAATCATCATCATAATTATCATAAACATTATAATAGTAACAATATTAACAGCAGCAATAATAATAATAATGATATAATAAGAATAAGAATTATAATAAGAATTATAATAATAATAATAATAGTGATATTAATGATAATAATAATGATAATGATATAATAATAATAATAATATTGATAATAATCATAATGATAATAAGGATGATGATAATAATAATAATAATAATAATAATAATAATAATAACGATAGTAGTAATAATAACAATAATAATAATAATAAAAATAATAAGGATGATGATAATAATAATAATAATAATAATAACGATAGTAATAATAATAACAATAATAATAATAATAATAATAACAATAATAATAATAATAATAATAATATTAAATTAATATTAATGATAAAAATGATGACAATAATAATAATAATAATAATAATAATAATAATAATAATAATAATAATAATAATAATAATAATCCGTAGACTTTACTACCTCTACTGTAAAAAATAATAACATAACTGTGACGATCTGTCACTTCATTTCGGTTTGTTTCCATGTTTTTGTATTTACTTCCTGTCAGTGCTCTTATTTTGTTATATTTCCTGTTGGTTCCGCTGAGCACTGTTTTCTCCTCACCTGCCGTTGATTGGCAGCCGGTCCACACCTGCTGCCAATCAGCACATGTCTATTTATGTTTTCACTCGAGCACTCCTCAGTGCTCGACGATAGACTATGTTTGGAACTGTTGTATGCAAGACTGCTACATTTCTCTGTTGTTTCATTATTAAAATCATCTTACCTGCTCATCCTCATCCTGGTTCTTGCATCTTGGGGTCACACAAACGGCAGCCATGCGAGTTCCTCACAATAACAGACCATTAATTTTAAATATGATGCATGCACAAATAATTTATACATATTTGCTATTTTTAAATCCTTATTAAGATTTAAATTTTACTTCCTTATTATGTACCGTATTTTCCGCACTATAAGGCGCACCTAAAAACCACAATTTTTCTCAAAAGCTGACAGTGCGCCTTATAACCCGGTGCGCTTTATTACGATTCATTTTCATAAAGTTTCGATCTCGCAACTTCGGTAAACAGCCGCCATCTTTTTTCCCGGTAGAACAGGAAGCGCTTCTTCTTCTACGCAAGCAACCGCCACGGAAAGCACCCGCCCCCATAGAACAGGAAGCGCTTCTTCTTCTACCCGCCCCCGGAAGAAGAAGAAAAAACGCGCGGATATCACCGTACGTTTCATTTCCTGTTTACATCTGTAAAGACCACAAAATGGCTCCTACTAAGCGACAAGGATCCGGTTCATAAAAAGACGCAATCTCTCCATCCGCACACGGATTACTACCGTATTTCACAGCAACTGATATTCCTGTGAACCGCACTGTGGAACGGGAGCACGTACGGTGAATATTCGCACCACAGGGAATGAGAAGTCATCCTTCACTGTGGTTCTAGCTTGCTATGCTAACTTCCACCCATGGTGATATTCAAAAGGAAGACCTTGCCAAAAGAGACCTTTCCAGCCGGCGTCATCATAAAAGCTAACTCGAAGGGATGGATGGATGAAGAAAAGATGAGCGAGTGGTTAAGGGAAGTTTACGCGAAGAGGCCGGGTGGCTTTTTTCACACAGCTCCGAAGGCGAACACACCTTCACTAAGACGGGCAGACAGCGCCGGACGACATACGCCAACATTTGCCAGTGGATCGTAAATGCCTGGGCAGATATTTCGGTCACAACTGTGGTCCGAGCTTTCCGGAAGGCAGGATTCACAGAACAACAGCGACACTGAATCCGATGACTTCGACGAGACGGAGCCGGCCATTTTTGGATCCCACGCTTGCGCAACTTTTCAATTCGGACACCGAAGACGAAGAATTCGAAGGATTTACGAATGAAGAATAACTTCAGAAGGTGAGCGCTATGTTTATTTTGTGTGTTGTGACATTAACGTTCGAGCAACATTATGTTACTATTGCTCTACACCATTTTGAATTTTACTATGTTTGTGATTGCACATTTGCGTACATTTTGGGACAGAGTTGTTAGAACGCTGGTTTTCAATATATTATTAAAGTTTGACTGAACTATCTGACTGTTTTTTTGACATTCACTTTAGCGCAGCGTTTTTTTGACATTCACTTTAGCGCAGCGTAGGCGCGGCTTATAGTCCGGGGCGGCTTATTGGTGGACAAAATTATGAAATATGTAATTCATAGAAGGTGCGGCTAATAATCCGGTGTGCCTTATAGTGCGGAAAATACGGTAATACATGTTTTATGATGTTCATTTAATGCATGTTTTATGGACACAAACTATTCTCCCCTCTCCCCTCAGGCAGGAGACTACGGTCCATTCAGACCCACACCTCCCGCCACCTGAACAGTGTTTTCCCCTCAGCCATCAGGCACATGAACAATAACTCCTAACAGTAATCCTTTCTAAGTCTATAACAAGATCTGATAGCTCAGTTACAGCTCTTGTTATTACCAAATCTGTGTTATATGTGTTTTATGTTGCACGATTGCACCAAGAAAAATTCCTAGTTTGTGAACCCGTTCTCAAACAATGGCAATAAAAACTATTCTGATTCTGATTCTGATTCTGATTGTATGATGTTCATTTAATACGTGTTGTACGATATTTCACTGTGGAACACATTTTAAAAAATATCACATTTGCATTATTTCCTGTGGGAACCTTTTTTTTTTTTTTAGAAAATGGATCAAGTTCAGGCTTGATCTCACACAAACACACACACACACACACGCACACACGCACACACACGCACGCACGCACACACACGCGTTCACACACACACACACACGCACACTCACACACACTGACCACAAGGGGGCAGCATGGACTCTCTCAGCAATGCTGAGGCCAAGAAGTCTGCAGTGCGTCTGCTGAGACTGCAGCCATGACACATTGTTACTACTAAAACATTTTATACCCGATGAACAGTAGACTGGTGGTAAAATCCACAAGTTTATAGCGCATGTAGAGCATGCAAAGACCTTTTTAGGGGTGACTCAAGCTCCCTGGAATATTAACAACAAATACATTATTGCTTAACTTAGCTTACTTTGACTGATCCGACATCAAAATCACTATTGTTTGAATCAAGTTGCACATTTAAAATAACAACTGCATACTTATCTAGCTCTGTTTGCGCTTTAAAATGTTGCTGCTCAGCTGCCAGTGTGAGAGTCATATGTGTTTACTTTTTGTATTGTCGTTTACAATCAACTCATCAGTGCTAATTAATGCTAATTAAATAGTTTGCTCCTTACAGTCATTACAACATTGGTTCTGTTGCTGTTGTGTTGTAAAATGTACGTGTTGATAAATGAGCATTGACTTGAGATATTTTTACCCGCTTTCTCATGTACCTCAAACCATTATTAAAGTTTACATCTTTTAAAAAGTACTATCAGCATTTAGCAGCTTTATCTAGCTCTACATGCGCTTTTAAAATGTTGTTGCTCAGCTGCCAGTGTGAGAGTCACACATGCTCTACTCCTTGCATTGTTGTTTACAATCAACTCATCATTTGTAATTCATGTCGATTGAGTGGTTTATTCTTTACAGCGATCACAACATTGGTTCAGTTGCTGCTGTGTTGTAACATGTACTTGTTGATAAATGAGCATTGACCATGAGATATGTTTACAACTTTCCCATGCACTCCAAATTGTTATTAAAGTTGACATTTTTTAAAAGTACTATCAGCATTTAGCAGCTTTATCTAGCTCTGCATGCACTTTAAAATGTTGCTGCTCAGCTGCCAGTGTAAAGTCACACGTGCTCTACTCCTTGCATTGTTGTTTACAATCAACTCATCAGTGCTAATTAATGCTGACTGAGCAGTTTGCTCCTTACAGCGATTACAACATTGGTTCTGTTACTGCTGTGTTGTAAAATATACTTGTTGATAAATGAGCATTGACTATACGATTGTTTTTACAACTTTCTAATACACTCCAAATTGTTAGTAAGGTTCAGATCTTTTTAAAAGTACTATCAGCATTTAGCAGCTTTATCTAAATAAGTAGTCTGCTCCTTACAGGGATTACAACATTGATTCTGTTGCTGCTGTGTTGTAAAATATACTTGTTGATAAAGGAGCATTGACTATGAGATATTTTTTCTATGTTTTTCTCATGTACCCCAAATCGTTATTAAATTAGACATTTTTTAAAAGTACTATCAGCATTTAGCAGCTTTATCTAGCTCTACATGCGCTTTAAAATGATGCTACTCAGCTGCCAGTGTGAGAGTCATACGTGTTTACTTGTTGTATTGTCGTTTACAATCAACTCATTAGTGCTAATTAATGCTAAATAGGTAGTTTGCTCCTTACAGTCCTTACAACATTGGTTTTGTTGATGCTGTGTTGTAAAATATACTTGTTAATAAATGAGCATTAACCATGAGATATTTTTCCCCTTCTTTATACACTCCAAATCGTTATTTAAGTTAACTTTTTTAGCACTATCAACATCCAGCAGCTTTATCTAGCTCTACATGCGCTTTAAAATGTTGCTACTCAGCTGCCAGTTTAAAAGTCACACGTGCTCTACTCTTTGTATTGTTGTTTACTATCAACTCATCAGTGCTAATTAATGCTGACTGAGCAGTTTGCTCCTTACAGTGATTACAACATTGGTTCTGTTGCTGCTGTGTTGTAACATGTACTTGTTGATAAATGAGCATTGACAATGGTATATTTTTTCCCACTTTCTCATGTACCCCAAATTGTTATTAAAGTTTACCTTTTTTAAAAGTGCTATCAACATCTAACAGCTTTATCTAGCTCTACATGCACTTTAAAATGTTGCTGCTCAGCTGCCAGTGTAAAGTCATATGTGTTTACTTGTTGTTTTGTCATTTACAATCAACTCAATAGTGCTAATTAATGCTAAATATGTAGTTTGCTCCTTACAGTGATTACAATATTGGTTCTGTTGCTGCTTTGTTGTAGAAAGTAACTTATACATCAGGATCACGTTTTCCCCCACTTTCTCATGCACTCCAAATCATTATTGTCGTTAATTTTTTTTTAGCATCTGGCATCTTTTTCTAGCTCTGCATGCGCTGTATAATACTGCTGGTGCCATTTTAATGGGACCTGGTCGCTTTATGACTGCACTCATTTGCAAAAGTATTGTATGCTTGACATTCTAGGGTCTTAAAGGTCACGTCCCAGAATGCACCTGGGCACCACCTGCTGAGATCTGCACTTTTTACACAGCAAATTCTGGATTGAACTTCTCAAACTTATCTTTTTTAAATGGCTGAACAATAAGTACAAATGTGTGTGTGTGTGTGTGTGTGTGTGTGTGTGTGTGTGTGTGTGTGTGTGTGTGTGTGTGTGTATGTGTTAGCGAGGACCATTCGCTGCAATAATCTATGAACTCTGACCTCAGGTCAAGAGTGTTTGTGGACAAATGAAGTTTATTGTCAGTGGTTTGTATGTTTGCTCAACTGCAGAGAGCACCTGGCATCTGTGGGGAGGGTGCGTGCGTTTGTTCATACAAGAACATGTTCCCCATAAATACTTATTGATAGATACTTCATAGGGGTGTCCCAATACGATATAAAATGTGTGATATCATGTGCGATATCATGTGCGATACACGCATTCCTGCAGAGTGTTTACTTGTGTGCGATATCATGTGCAATAGAAGCAGTCCTGGAGAGTGTTTTTTTGTGTGTGACATCGTGTGCGATAAAAGCAGTCCTGCAAAGTGTTTACTTGTGTGTGATATCATGTGCGATAGGAGCAGTCCTGCAGAGTGTTTACTTGTGTGTGATATCGTGTGCGATACAAGCAGTCCTGCAAAGTGTTTACTTGTGTGTGATATCATGTGCAATACAAGCAGTCCTGCAGTGTTTACTTGTTTGTGATAACATGTGCAATACAAGCAGTCATCCAATATGTGTACTTGTGTGTGATATCATGTGCAATACAAGTAGTTCTGCAGCGTGTTTACTGGTGTGTGATATCATGTGTGATACAGGCAGTCCTCAGAGTGTTTACTTGTGTGCGATATCATGTGCGATAGAAGCAGTCCTGCAGAGTGTTTACTTATAGGTGATATCATGTGCGATACAAGCAGTCCTGCAGAGTGTTTACTTGCGTGTGATATCATGTACGATACAAACAGTCCTGCAGTGTGTTCACTTGTGTGCGATATCATGTGCGATACAAACATTCCTGCAGCGTGTTCACTTGTGTGCAATATCATGTGTGATACAAGTAGTCCTGCAGCGTGTTCACTTGTGTGCGATATCATGTGTGATACAAGCAGTCCTGCAGCGTGTTCACTTGTGTGTGATATCATGTGCGATACAAACAGCCCTGCAGCATTTTCACTTGTGTGTTGTATCATGAGCGATACAAGCAGTCCTGCACCGTGTTCACTTGTGTGTGATATCATGTGCGATGCAAGCAGTCCTGCAGCGTGTTTACTTGTGTGTGATGTCATGTGCGATACAAGCAGTCCTTCACCGTGTTTACTTGCGTGCGATGTCATGTGTGATACAGGCAGTCCTGCAGCGTGTTTACGTGTGTGATATCATGTACAATACAAGCAGTCCTGCAGCGTGTTTACGTGTGTGATATCATGTGCGATACAAACAGTCCTGCAGCGTGTTTACTTGTGTGTGATATCATGTGCGATACTGGCAGTCCTGCAGCGTGTTCACTCGTGTGTGATATCACGTGCGATACAAGCAGTCCTGCAGCGTGTTCACTTGTGTGCAATATCATGTGTGATACAAGTAGTCCTGCAGCGTGTTCACTTGTGTGCGATATCATGTGTGATACAAGCAGTCCTGCAGCGTGTTCACTTGTGTGTGATATCATGTGCGATACAAACAGCCCTGCAGCATTTTCACTTGTGTGTTGTATCATGAGCGATACAAGCAGTCCTGCACCGTGTTCACTTGTGTGTGATATCATGTGCGATGCAAGCAGTCCTGCAGCGTGTTTACTTGTGTGTGATGTCATGTGCGATACAAGCAGTCCTTCACCGTGTTTACTTGCGTGCGATGTCATGTGTGATACAGGCAGTCCTGCAGCGTGTTTACGTGTGTGATATCATGTACAATACAAGCAGTCCTGCAGCGTGTTTACGTGTGTGATATCATGTGCGATACAAACAGTCCTGCAGCGTGTTTACTTGTGTGTGATATCATGTGCGATACTGGCAGTCCTGCAGCGTGTTCACTCGTGTGTGATATCACGTGCGATACAAGCAGTCCTGCAGCGTGTTCACTTGTGTGTGATATCATGTGCGATACAAGCAGTCCTGCAGCGTGTTCACTTGTGTGTGATATCACGTGTGATACAAGCAGTCCTGCAGCGTGTTCACTTGTGCAAAGCTGGAAAGACAGTTAACATATAAAATCCGCCAATGAGCACACGATTTCTTCTATTTTACTAAAGTCATTTATAGATGGTAAACATGCTAGGCTATAGACTACTAGCAGCTACACAACAGCTAAGCACACAATAGCACACAAGCTAGCCATACATCATAATAACAGTATTGCAGTGTAAAACGTGACATGAGTCAATATAAACAAGTATCAAATAACTACAGTTACATATTACTTACACGTATAAAGTCTCCAAGGCAGAAGAATATTAGAAAGTACCCAGTAAGAAACGTGTCCGCATTATTCAACTTACTGCGTCTTGAGCTTAACTTTGTGAATTATGGTGGCCACTAGGTGTCGCCAAAATAAATTACCTCTCCACTTTGAAAGCCTAAATCTGACATTAGATGAGTGTTTTTTATACCTGCCATTGTTGACTCATTTCACTTGATCAAACCTTTCCCAACATTCCACACTACTAAATAATAAAAGTAAGTACGGTATGATTCCAGCTGATATCGTATGATATCAATATCGACCAGCACTCAAGGGTCCGATATCGGTATCATATTGCACGTAAACACGTTGTATCGGGACAGCCCCTAGCACTTAAATCAGAAATAATAAGAATAGGATGTGTCTTTAATATTTATCAAAAGATGCTGAGCTGGGTAAAAAAATAAATAAATAAATAAATAAATAAATAAATAAATAAATAAATAAATAAATAAATAAATAATAATTTAGTATTTTGGATGTATTTTTTTTAATTTGTCAAATTGGTTCATAAAAATATTCATTATTTAAATGTTGTTATTGCTGCAATTAAATACAATTATTTTAATATATTTCTTTGTTCATTTGATTATATTTTTCATATTTTCTTTTATACATGGACGGGACGGCGTGGCGCAGTGGAAGAATGGCCGTGCGCGACCCGAGGGTCCCTGGTTCAATCCCCACCTACTACCAACCTCGTCATGTCCGTTGTGTCCTGAGCAAGACACTTCACCCTTGCTCCTGATGGCTGCTGGTTAGCGCCTTGCATGGCAGCTCCCTCCATCAGTGTGTGAATGTGTGTGTGAATGGGTAAATGTGGAAGTAGTGTCAAAGCGCTTTGAGTACCTTGAAGGTAGAAAAGCGCTATACAAGTACAACCCATTTATTATCATTACATCCATCCATCCATTTTCTACCGCTTGTCCCTTTTGGGGTCGCGGGGGGGGGTCGCTGGAGCATATTTTCCTTAAATTTCAATGGTTGTGTTTTATTTGTATTTTTAAAACTCATTTTAACCCTACATGTAATATTTTATCAAGTAATAATGAATAAATATTACAATATATTTCATTAAATACACACTGCTAGGTGGCTCTTTGACTTTCTTTCTTGTTTTATTAAAAGGTGTTTTTTCATTCGCATGCTTAAAAATACTTCCTAAAACATTTAATAAACATATTGAATTGAATATCAATTAGACGCACAAATGACGATGACGTAACGCTTTCCAACAGTACCACTAAGAGGCCACTAGCTGGCAGCAAAAATGACTGAAAATAACTTCTGATTAGTCCTTTTACTTTCATTCACTTTTATTGTACAAACAGTAGGAATGTTCAAACCTGAATTGAACAATACACTCCAAAAGGACATTTCTGACAATAAATGTACTTTTATCAAGCAGCTTGTCCTTGCAGCTGTCAGCTTCTTCTTTTTATTTGTTGTTTTTGAGGACGCGTGAGGGACAGCTCAGCTTGTTATAAAGAGAGAGAGTGCTGCCGTGCGCTCGCCCACGCGCTTATTAAAACCTGCCAGTAGGCTTCCTGTATGCTAATGTGTGCTAACCTTAGCAAACAAATCATGTATCTGACCGCATTTATCAAGCATTACAAAACAGAACCAATGTTGCAATTCTGCTATGCAGCAAACTGCTCAGTCTGCATTGCAAGTGTGACTTTTAAAGCGCATGCAGACCTAGAATACCAATCACCAGTTTTTTAAATGTATTTTGGAGTGCGTGAAAAAGTGAAACTCTCTTTGATCAAGTGGTCATTTTTTTTTTATATTTTTGCAACACAGAAGCAACAGAACCAATGTTGTAACAGCAGTGAGGAGCAAACTGCTCGGTCAGCATTAAAAAATGTTGAGTTGAGTACAAACAACAGTACAACAAGTGTAACATGCATCACTTTACCACATTGACCAGCTAAGTAGCAACATTTTAAAGTGCATGTAGAGCTAGACAAGTATACAAATGTTATTTAGGACAACGAAATATGCCTTCAGATTGTTTGTCAACGTACAGAAGAATGTTGTGGCACACATAACTTGTTTTTTTTACATTGGTCATTTACAAACAAGTATATTTCACAACACAGCAGCGACAGAACCACTGTTGTAATAGCTAACTGCTCACTGCCGAATCAGCATTAATAGTTAATGTTCAGTAGAATTGATTTAAAAAAAAACAGTAAAGTGTAACACGCATTACTTTAACACCTTAAACAGCTGCGTAGCAACAAATTAAAGTGAATGTAGAGCTAGATAAGTAGACACATTATTTTAGAAAACTAAAAATGTCATTAAACCTTTTATCAACCTACAGAAGTGCACAAATATGTTGTGACATACATAACAACTTTTTTTTTTTTTTTTTTACATTGGTCATTTACAAAAAAGTATATTTTACAACACAGGAGCAGTAGAACCAATGTTGTAATAGCAGTGAGGAACAAAATGCTCACTCAGCAATAATAGATGATGTTGAGTAGAGAATTCACAACAGTACACAGAGTGTAGCACGCATCACGTGACCACATTTACCAGCTGAGTAGCAACAAAGTAAAGAGCATACAGAGAAAGATAAGTAAAAGGGTGTTATTTAGGACAAGTAAATATACCAGCAAACCTTTGATCAACTTACAGAAGTGCACAAATGTTTTGTGGCACATAAAACAACTTGTTGTTTTTTACATTGGTCATTTATAACATATGTATATTTCACAACACAGTAGTGTTAGAACCAATGTTGTAACAGCAGTAAGGAGCAAACTGCTGACTCAGCATTAATAGATGATGTTGAGTTGAGTACAAACAACAGTACAAGAAGTCTAACACGCATTACCAGAACACTTTGACAGCTGAGTAGTAACATTTTAAAGCGCACATAGAGCTAGATAAGTATACACATATTATTTAGGACATAGAAATATGCCATGAAACTGTATATCAGTTTACAGAAGTGCACAAATAAGTTGTTACACACATAACAACTATTTGTTTTGTTTTTACCTCGATCATTTATAACAAATGTATAATTAATTAATATAAGTGTTGGGACATACATAACAACTTGTATTTTTACTTTGGTCATTTATAACAGATGTATATTTCACAACACAGTAATGTCAGAACCAATGTTGTAATAGCAGTAAGGAGCAAACTGCTGACTTAGCATTAATATATGATGTTGAGTTGAGCACAAACAACAGTACAACAAGTGCAACACACATTACTTTTACACCTTAAACAGCTGAGTAGCAACATTTTAAAGTGCACATAGAGCTAGATAAGTTTACAAATGTTATTTAGGACATAGAAATATGCCAGCAAACCTTTTATCAACTTACAGAAGTTACGTTGGTAATTTAACACGGATGTATATTTCACAACACAGTAGTGTTAGATCCAATGTTGTAATAGCATTAAAGATCAAACTGCTGACCCAGCATTAATTGATGATGTTGAGTTGAGTTAATTACAAAAACAGTAAAGTGTAACACACATTACTTTAACACTTTAACAGCTGAGTAGCAACATTTTAAAGTGCACGTAGAGTTAGATAAGTATACAAATGTTATTAGGACATAGAAATATGCCATCAAACTGTACATCAGTTTACAGAAGTGCACAAATAAGTTGTCACACACATAACGACTAGGTTTTTTTTGTGTTTTTTACATAGGTCATATATAACAGATGCACATTTCACAACACAGCAGTGACAGAACCAATGTTGCAAAAGCAGTCAGGAGCAAACTGCTGACTCAGCATTAGTAGATGATGTTGAGTTGATTTTTTTTTTTTTTTTAAACCTGTAAATTGTATCACACACTACTTTAACACTTAAACAGCTGAGGAGCAACAAATTAAAGTGCATTCAGAGCTAGATAAGTAGACAGATATTATTTTGGAAAACTAAATATGCCATCAAATCTATTATCAACTTACATAAGTGTACACATATGTTGTGACCTACATAACTTTTACAAAAAAGTATATTTCACAACACAGTAGTGTGAGAACCAACGTTGTAATAGCAGTAAGGAGCAAACTGCTGACTGTGGAAGTTGCTTCCCAGCGGTTCCACGGGTAGACACAGCACTGGAGCCAAGCGTGCAGTTTTTAACCAAGTTTTAATGTGCATAGATTTTTATCACACGTTTTTACTCCCCTCCTGCTCCCGGCCGCTTACTGTTAAAGACAACAGATGATTCGATTAACACATACCACCTGTGAAATCTAATCACCTGCCAGCTGTGTCTCGCCGTCAGCACATGCCCCGCCCCTATCCGATGGTGCTCGTCCTCAGCACCATAGACAGAGGCGGTGACCTTTGCTCCTGCAGGCGCGCTGGCCACACCTCCCTCCACACTGACTTAGCATTAATTGATGATGTTGAGTTGAGTTAATTACAAAAACAGTAAAGTGTAACACACATTACTTAAACACTTTAACAGCTGAGTAGCAACATTGTAAAGTGCATGTAGGGATAGATAAGTTTACAAATGTTATTAAGGACAACTAAATATGCCATCAAACCTTTTATCAACTTACAGAAGTGCACAAATATGTTATGGCACACATAACAACTTGTTTTTTTACATAGGTCATATATAACAGATGCACATTTCACAACACAGCAGTGACAGAACCAATGTTGCAAAAGCAGTCAGGAGCAAACTGCTGACTCAGCATTAGTAGATGATGTTGAGTTGATTTTTTTTTTTTTTTTAAACCTGTAAATTGTATCACACATTACTTTAACACTTAAACAGCTGAGGAGCAACAAATTAAAGTGCATTCAGAGCTAGATAAGTAGACAGATATTATTTTGGAAAACTAAATATGCCATCAAATCTATTATCAACACATATGTTGTGACCTACATAACTTTTACAAAAAAGTATATTTCACAACACAGTAGTGTGAGAACCAACGTTGTAATAGCAGTAAGGAGCAAACTGCTGACTGTGGAAGTTGCTTCCCAGCGGTTCCACGGGTAGACACAGCACTGGAGCCAAGCGTGCAGTTTTTAACCAAGTTTTAATGTGCATAGATTTTTATCACACGTTTTTACTCCCCTCCTGCTCCCGGCCGCTTACTGTTAAAGACAACAGATGATTCGATTAACACATACCACCTGTGAAGTCTAATCACCTGCCAGCTGTGTCTCGCCGTCAGCACATGCCCCGCCCCTATCCGATGGTGCTCGTCCTCAGCACCATAGACAGAGGCGGTGACCTTTGCTCCTGCAGGCGCGCTGGCCACACCTCCCTCCACACTGACTTAGCATTAATTGATGATGTTGAGTTGAGTTAATTACAAAAACAGTAAAGTGTAACACACATTACTTAAACACTTTAACAGCTGAGTAGCAACATTGTAAAGTGCATGTAGGGATAGATAAGTTTACAAATGTTATTAAGGACAACTAAATATGCCATCAAACCTTTTATCAACTTACAGAAGTGCACAAATATGTTATGGCACACATAACAACTTGTTTTTTTACATAGGTCATATACAATCCCCGTTTCCATATGAGTTGGGAAATTGTGTTAGATGTAAATATAAACGGAATACAATGATTTGCAAATCCTTTTCAACCCATATTCAATTGAATGCACTACAAAGACAAGATATTTGATGTTCAAACTCATAAACTTTTTTTTTTTTTTTGCAAATAATAATGAACTTAGAATTTCATGGCTGCAAGACGTGACAAAGTAGTTGGGAAAGGACATGTTCACCACTGTGTTCATTGGCCTTTCCTTTTAACAACACTCAGTAAACGATTGGGAACTGAGGAATCTAATTGTGGAAGCTTTGAAAGTGGAATTCTTGCCCATTCTTGCTTGATGTAGAGCTTCAGTCGTTCAACAGTCCGGGGTCTCCGCTGTTGTATTTTACACTTCATAATGCGCCACACATTTTCGATGGGAGACAGGTCTGGACTGCAGACGGTACCAGGAAAGTACCCGCACTCTTTTTTTTACGAAGCCACGCTGTTGAAACACGTGCTGAATGTGGCTTGGCATTGTCTTCCTGAAATAAGCAGGGGCGTCCATGAAAAAGACGGCGCTTAGATGGCAGCATATGTTGTTCCAAAACCTGTATGTACCTTTCAGCATTAATGGCGCCTTCACAGATGTGTAAGTTACCCATGCCTTGGGCACTAATGCACCCCCATACCATCACACATGCTGGCTTTTTAACTTTGCGTCGATAACAGTCTGAATGGTTCGCTTCCCCTTTGGTCCGGATGACACGATGTCGAATATTTCCAAAAACAATTTGAAATGTGGACTCGTCAGACCACAGAACACTTTTCCACTTTGCATGAGTCCATCTTAGATGATCTCGGGCCCAGAGAAGCCAGCGGCGTTTCCGGGTGTTGTTGATAAATGGCTTTCGCTTTGCATAGTAGAGCTTTAACTTGCACTTACAGATGTAGCGACCAACTGTATTTAGTGACAGTGGTTTTCTGAAGTGTTCCTGAGCCCATGTGGTGATATCCTTTAGAGATTGATGTCGGTTTTTGATACAGTGTTGGTTTCCAGCCATGCCGCTTACATTGAGTTATTTCTCCAGATTCTCTGAACCTTTTGATGATATTATGGACCGTAGATGTTGAAATCCCTAAATGTCTTGCAATTGCACTTTGAGAAACGTTGTTCTTAAACTGTTTGACTATTTGCTCACGCAGTTGTGGACAAAGGGGTGTACCTCGCCCCATCCTTTCTTGTGAAAGACTGAGCATTTTTTGGGAAGCTGTTTTTATACCCAATCATGGCACTCACCTGTTCCCAATTAGCCTGCACACCTGTGGGATGTTCCAAAAAAGTGTTTGATGAGCATTCCTCAAATGTATCAGTATTTATTGCCACCTTTCCCAACTTCTTTGTCACGTGTTGCTGGCATCAAATTCTAAAGTTAATGATTATTTGCAAAAAAAAAAAAGTTTATGAGTTTGAACATCATATATGTTGTCTTTGTCCATCCATCCATCCATCTTCTTCCGCTTATCCGAGGTCGGGTCGCGGGGGCAGCAGCTTAAGCAGGGAAGCCCAGACTTCCCTTTCCCCAGCCACTTCGTCCAGCTCCTCCCGGGGGATCCCGAGGCGTTCCCAGGCTAGCCGGGAGAGATAGTCTTCCCAGCGTGTCCTGGGTCTTCCCCGTGGCCTCCTACCGGTCGGACGTGCCCGAAACACCTTCCTAGGGAGGCGTTCGGGTGGCATCCTGACCAGATGCCCGAACCACCTCATCTGGCTCCTCTCGATGTGGAGGAGCAGCGGCTTTACTTTGAGCTCCCCCCGAATGACAGAGCTTCTCACCCTATCTCTAAGGGAGAGCCCCGCCACTCGGCGGAGGAAACTCATTTCGGCCGCTTGTACCCGTGATCTTGTCCTTTCGGTCATGACCCAAAGCTCATGACCATAGGTGAGGATGGGAACGTAGATCGACCGGTAAATCGAGAGCTTTGCCTTCCGGCTCAGCTCCTTCTTCACCACAACGGATCGATACAGCGTCCGCATTACTGAAGACGCCGCACCGATCCGCCTGTCGATCTCACGATCCACTCTTCCCCCACTCGTGAACAAGACTCCGAGGTACTTGAACTCCTCCACTTGGGGCAAGATCTCCTCCCCAACCCGGAGATGGCACTCCACCCTTTTCCGGGAGAGAACCATGGACTCGGACTTGGAGGTGCTGATTCCCATCCCAGTCGCTTCACACTCGGCTGCGAACCGATCCAGTGAGAGCTGAAGATCTTGGCCGGAGGAAGCCATCAGGACCACATCATCTGCAAATAGCAGAGACCTAATCCTGCAGCCACCAAACCAGATACCCTCAAAGCCCTGACTGCGCCTAGAAATTCTGTCCATAAAGGTTATGAACAGAATCGGTGACAAAGGGCAGCCTTGGCGGAGTCCAACCCTCACTGGAAACGTGTCCGACTTACTGCCTGGCAATGCGGACCAAGCTCTGACACTGATTATACAGGGAGCGAACTGCCACAATAAGACAGTCCGTTACCCCATACTCTCTGAGCACTCCCCACAGGACTTCCCGGGGTACACGGTCGAATGCCTTCTCCAAGTCCACAAAGCACATGTAGACTGGTTGGGCAAACTCCTATGCACCCTCAAGGACCCTGCCGAGAGTATAGAGCTGGTCCACAGTTCCACGACCAGGACGAAAACCACACTGTTCCTCCTGAATCCGAGGTTCGACTATCCGGCGTAGCCTCCTCTCCAGTACACCTGAATAGACCTTACCGGGAAGGCTGAGGAGTGTGATCCCACGATAGTTGGAACACACCCTCCGGTTCCCCTTCTTAAAGAGAGGAACCACCACCCCGGTCTGCCAATCCAGAGGTACCGCCCCCGATGTCCACGCGATGTTGCAGAGTCTTGTCAACCAAGACAGCCCCACAACATCCAGAGCCTTAAGGAACTCCGGGCAGATCTCATCCACCCCCGGGGCCTTGCCACCGAGGAGCTTTTTAACTACCTCGGCAACCTCAGCCCCAGAAATAGGAGAGCCCACCACAGATTCCCCAGGCCCTGCTTCCTTATAGGAAGACGTGCTGGTAGGATTGAGGAGGTCTTCGAAGTATTCCCTCCACCGATCCACAACATCCGCAGTCGAGGTCAGCAGAGCACCATCCCCACCATACACGGTGTTGACACTGCACTGCTTCCCCTTCCTGAGGCGGCGGATGGTGGTCCAGAATTGCTTCGAAGCCGTCCGGAAGTCTTTTTCCATGGCCTCCCCGAACTCCTCCCATGTCCGAGTTTTTGTCTCCGCGACCGCTGAAGCCGCACACCGCTTGGCCTGTCGGTACCTGTCTGCTGCCTCAGGAGTCCCATGAGCCAAAAGAACCCGATAGGACTCCTTCTTCAGCCTGACGGCATCCCTCACCGCCGGCGTCCACCAACGGGTTCTAGGATTACCGCCACGACAGGCACCAACTACCTTGCGGCCACAGCTCCAATCGGCCGCCTCAACAATAGAGGTACGGAACATTGTCCACTCGGACTCAATGTCCAGCACCTCCCTCGTGACATGTTCAAAGTTCTTCCGGAGGTGGGAATTGAAACTCTCTCTGACAGGAGATTCTGCCAGGCGTTCCCAGCAAACCCTCACAATGCGTTTGGGCCTGCCAGGTCTGTCCGGCATCCTCCCCCACCATCGCAGCCAACTCACCACCAGGTGGTGATCGGTAGAAAGCTCCGCCCCTCTCTTCACCCGAGTGTCCAAAACATGAGGCCGCAAATCCGATGACACAACTACAAAGTCGATCATGGAACTGCGGCCTAGGGTGTCCTGGTGCCAAGTGCACATATGGACACCCTTATGTTTGAACATGGTGTTTGTTATCGACAATCTGTGACTAGCACAAAAGTCCAATAACAGAACACCACTCGGGTTGAGATCCGGGCGGCTATTCTTCCCAATCACACCTCTCCAGGTTTCACTGTCGCTGCCAATATGAGCGTTGAAGTCCCCCAGTAGAACAAGGGAATCACCCGGGGGAGCACTCTCCAGTACTCCCTCGAGTGAATCCAAAAAGGGTGGGTACTCTGAGCTGCTGTTTGGCGCGTAAACGCAAACAACAGTCAGGACCCGTCCCCCCACCCGAAGGCGGAGGGAAGCTACCCTCTCGTCCACCGGGTTGAACTCCAACGTGCAGGCTTTGAGCCGAGGGGCAACAAGAATTGCCACCCCAGCCCGTCGCCTCTCACTGCCGGCAACGCCAGAGTGGAAGAGAGTCCAGCCCCTCTCAAGAGAAGTGGTTCCAGAGCCCTTGCTGTGCGTGGAAGTGAGTCCGACTATATCTAGCCGGAACTTCTCCACCTCACGCACTAGCTCAGGCTCCTTCCCCCCCAGCGAAGTGACGTTCCACGTCCCAAGAGCCAGCTTATGTAGCCGAAGATCGGACCGCCAAGCGCCCTGCCCTCGGCTGCCGCCCAGCTCACACTGCACTCGACCTCTATGGCCCCTGCTATGGGTGGTGAGCCCATTGGAGGGGGGACCCACGTTGCCTCTTCGGGCTGTGCCCGGCCGGGCCCCATGGGGACAGGCCCGGCCACCAGGCGCTCGCCATCGTGCCCCATCTCCGGGCCTGGCTCCAGAGGGGGGGCCCCGGTGACCCGCGTCCGGGCGAGGGAAATCTGGGTCCTTGGTTTGTGTTCTTCATCGAGGTCTTCGAGCTGCTCTTTGTCTGATCCCTCACCTAGGACCAGTTTGCCTTGGGAGACCCTACCAGGGGGCATAGAAACCCCCGGACAACATAGCTCCTAGGATCATTGGGACACGTAAACTCCTCTACCACGGTAAGGTGGCAGCTCAGAGAGGATATGTTGTCTTTGTAGCATATTCAACTGAATATGGGTTGAAAATGATTTGCAAATCATTGTATTCCGTTTATATTTACATCCAACACAATTTCCCAACTCATATGGAAACGGGGTTTGTACAACAGATGTATATTTCACAACACAGTAGTGTCAGAACCAGTGTTGTAATAGCAATAAAGATCAAACTGCTGACCCAGCATTCATTCATGACGTTGAGTTGTTTTAAAAAAATAGTGAAGTGTATCACACATTACTTTAACACCTTAAACAGCTGAGTAGCAACACATTAAAGTGCATGCAGAGCTAGATAAGTAGACATTATTTTGGAAAACTAAATATGCCATCAGACTTTTTATCAAACTACAGAAGTGCACAACTATGTTGAGACATAAATAACTTTTTCTTTCTTACTTTGGTCATGTGAGAAGAAGTATATTTCACAACACAGCAGTGACAGAACCAATGTTGTAATAGCAGTAAGGAGCTAACTGCTCAGTCAGGATTAAAAGATGATGTTGAGTTGAGTACAAACAACAGTACAACAAGTGTAACACACATTACTTTCACACTTTGACAGCTGAGTAGCAACATTTTCAAAGTGCATGTAGAGATAGATAAGTTTACAAATGTTATCTAAGACATAGAAATATGCCAGCAAACCTTTTATCAACTTACAGAAGTGCACAAATATGTTGTGGCACACATAACAACTTGTTTTTTAACTTTTGTCATTTATAACAGATGTATATTTCACAACACAGTAGTGTCAGAACCAATGTTGTAATAGCAGTAAGGAGCTAACTGCTGACTCAGCGTTATTGATGATGTTGAGTTGAGTCAATTACCAAAAAAACAGTAGAGTGCAACATACAGTATTTTAACACTTTTAACATCTGAGTAGCAACATTTTAAAGCACATGCATAGCTAGTGTTACAAAAGTGAACAAATAGGTTGTGGGAAAATGTTGTAGAAACTTATTTGGAGTGCACAAGAAAATGGTAACTATTTAATTATTTCTGAACAACACAACAGCAATAGAACCAATGTTGTAATGACAATAAGGAGAACAATGCTCAGTCAGCATTAAAAGATGATGTTGAGTTGAGTACAAAGAACTATACAAGACGTGTAACACGCATTACTTCAACACTTTGACAGCTGACTAGCAACATTTTAAAGCGCATGTAGAGCTAGACTTACAAAAGTGCCCAAATACGTTGAAGGATAATGTTGTAGAAACTTATTTGGAGTGGACAAGAAAGTGGTAACTCTTTAATTATTATTAGTGTACTGTACAACACAACAGCAACAGAACCAATGTTGTAATCGCAGTAAGGCGCAAACTGCTCAGTCAGCGTGAAAAAACTTACATGATTCTCATAACGCATGCAGTTCATCTGGCGGAGTTCATTTATAAAAAAATAATAATAAAAAAATACTCCACCAGGAGGTTGCCTACAGCCACAGCTATTCATACCAATGTTCAAGCTAACTGTTTGGACTTTCATCTCAATGTTTTCTTTCTTTTTACGCTTGCTTGACAATTATGGCGTTATGATTCATAAACAGAGCAGTTTGACCCTGTAACAGACCCTAACCCTAACCCTAACCCTAACCCTAACCCTAACCCTAACCCTAACCCTAACCCTAACCCTAACCCTAACCCTAACCCTAACCCTCTAACCCTAACCCTAACCCTAACCCTAACCCTAACCCCTAACCCCTAACCCTAACCCTAACCCTAACCCTAACCCTAACCCTAACCCTAACCCTAACCCTAACCCTAACCCTAACCCTAACCCTAATGTCCATCATTTCTAATAATGGTAGGAATAGAACCATAAAACAAACAAGACATAAAAGGAGGATGAGACGACGTCATGCCGTCTAACTCACTAATGAAACTGTTCACTGAATAAATGCAGAATGTTGTTTTGACTTCACTGGCCCATGAAATGAGTGTGTGCGTGTGTGTGTGTGAGTGTGTGTGTGTGTGTGTGTGTGTGTGTGTGTGTGTGTGTGTGTGTGTGTGTGTGTGTGTGTGCGTGACCACAACAGACTGACAGTGCCCAGTAAGCACATTTGCACATTTCCAGCAGGCTAATTAAAGAATAAGGCCAAGCTTATTAACATGGAGCAGTGCCACTAAAGTCCGCTCATAACCCGGCCAGGATCGATGCTCCTCATCAGGCCAGGACTCTGCAGCCGGGGCCACCTTGTCCACGCGCAGATGAACACTGCGGAGCTGCTGAGGAGGCAGGAAGTGAGACGCGGCCCCTGGGGGTCCGTCTCTCGTCGTTCACTCTGGGACACTTGATTAGGGACACCGGCGCACGGGGCCGGCCCGTGGCGTGAACTCTCGACGTGGTGGTTTTAGGGCCACGGCCAATGGGGTGGACATGTGACCGTGGTCTCGGGCTTTGGCAAAGATTTGAAGATTTAATTTCAAAATAAGTTGTTTGAACCAAATGAACTTCATCAAAAGCCACGTGTGGGAAGCAGGATGAGGCGACAGAAGAAAAGTAAAACGTGTTAAAAATGTTGTTTACTTTCATTTTTGTGTCTTATGTCACAGGTATCAAACTCAAGGCCCGCAGATCTGGCCCGCCAAGACATTTTGTGGCCCACTGCCTCATTTTATTTGGCTTGCCCTATCATTTAAAGTGGCCCACCACCTCATTTTAATTGGCTTGCCCTATCAGTTAATGCGCCCCACCACGTCATTTTATTTGGTTTGCCCTATCATTTAAGGTGGCCCACCACATCATTTTATTTGGTTTGCCCTATCATTTAATGTGGCCCACCACTTCATTTTATTTGGCTTGCCCTATCAGTTAAGGTTGCCCACCACCTCATTTTATTTGACTTGCCCCATCATTAAAGGTGGCCCACCACCTCATTTTATTTGGCTTGCCCTATCATTAAATGTGGCCCACCACCTCATTTTATTTGGCTTGCCCTATCATTAAAAGTGGCCCACCACCTCATTTTATTTGGCCTGCCCTATCATTTAAAGTGGCCCACCACCTCATTTTATTTGGCTTGCCCTATCATTAAAAGTGGCCCACCACTTCATTTTATTTGGCTTGCCCTATCATTAAATGTGGCCCACCACTTCATTTTATTTGGCTTTCCCTATCATTAAAAGTGGCCCACCACCTCATTTTATTTGGCTTGCCCTATCAGTTAATGTTGTTTGCCACATCATTTATTGTTCACAACGTTGACTACACAAGGCGGTGGTTGTCATTATTATAATAAATAACTGGTGAGAGGAGCAATCGCATGAATGGGGGCTATTTTAAGTCTTCTCTCTGTCACGGCCAGGGCACATTTCAATGCGCACTCATCTGTGCGCTCTGCTGATTGCGCCTCCAAGAGCACACCTGTGCACGCCACTCCGGCAGCTGCAATCAATCACCGACAATCAGCACACCTGAAGCTGATCATCAGGCCTGCCTTCATAAGCTTGCTGTCCGGCGCCAGAACATAGCGACCTGTCCTGTACAGTAAGCCAAACCAGTTTAGCTCTATGCAAACTCTCTCTCTGTGTTTCCCCTCCCCCCCATGTTTATTGTCTCGTGTTTTCTTGTCGATCCAGCAGTCTCCCTCTGTTCCCGCGTTACGAGCTGTGCGTCTCATCTGAAATTCTAAGTTAATTATTATTTGCAAAAAAAAAATACAGTTTATGAGTTTGAACATCAAATATGTTGTCTTTGTAGTGCATTCAATTGAATATGGGTTGAAAAGGATTTGCAAATCATTGTATTCCGTTTATGTTTACATCTAAGACAATTTCCCAACTCATATGGAAACGGGGTTTGTATATATATATATATATATATATAAAAATAGATTAACACTACGCCCCTATTGTCTGTGCCGTCTCCTTCCCTCTGTCCACAACACTCTCTTTGATTATGCAAGATGGTGGTTGTTATTGTTATAATTAATAACTGGTGAGAGGAGCAATCGCATGAATGGGGGCTATTTTAAGTCTTTTCTCTTTGATTATGCAAGGTAAGGGCTGTCATTATCATAATAAATAACTGGTGAGAGGAGCGACCACACGAATAGGGGCTATTTTAAGTCTTCTCTCTTTGATCATGCAAGGTGATGGTTGTCATTATTATAGTAAATAACTGGAGAGAGCAGCACTCACATGAATGGGGGTTATTTCAAGTCTTCCCTCTTTGATTGTGCAAGGTGGTGGTTGTCATTATTATAACAAATAACTGGTGAGAGGATCAATCACATGAATGGGGGCTATTTTAAGTCTTCTCTCTTGGATTATGCAAGGTAGTGGCTGTCATTATTATAATAAATAACTGGTGAGAGGAGCGATCACAGGAATGGGGGCTATTTTAAGTTTTTTCTCTTTGATTACGCAAAGTGGGGGTTGTCATTATTATAATAAATAACTGGTGAGAGGAGCAATCACACGAATGGGGGTTATTTTAAGTCTTCTCTCTTTGATTGTGCAAGGTGGTGGTTGTCATTATTATAACAAATAACTGGTGAGAGGATCAATCACATGAATGGGGGCTATTTTAAGTCTTCTCTCTTGGATTATGCAAGGTAGTGGCTGTCATTATTATAATAAATAACTGGTGAGAGGAGCGATCACAGGAATGGGGGCTATTTTAAGTCTTTTCTCTTTGATTATGCAAGGTAAGGGCTGTCATTATCATAATAAATAACTGGTGAGAGGAGCGACCACACGAATAGGGGCTATTTTAAGTCTTCTCTCTTTGATCATGCAAGGTGATGGTTGTCATGATTATAGTAAATAACTGGAGAGAGCAGCACTCACATGAATGGGGGTTATTTCAAGTCTTCTCTCTTTGATTGTGCAAGGTGGTGGTTGTCATTATTATAACAAATAACTGGTGAGAGGATCAATCACATGAATGGGGGCTATTTTAAGTCTTCTCTCTTGGATTATGCAAGGTAGTGGCTGTCATTATTATAATAAATAACTGGTGAGAGGAGCGATCACAGGAATGGGGGCTATTTTAAGTTTTTTCTCTTTGATTACGCAAAGTGGGGGTTGTCATTACCGTATTTTCCGCACTATAAGGCGCACCTAAAAACCACAAATTTTCTCTAAAGCTGACAGTGCGCCTTATAACCCGGTGCACTTTATTACGATTCATTTTCATAAAGTTTCGATCTCGCAACTTCGGTAAACAGCCGCCATCTTTTTTCCCGGTAGAACAGGAAGCGCTTCTTCTTCTACGCAAGCAACCGCCAAGGAAAGCACCCGCCCCCATAGAACAGGAAGCGCTTCTTCTTCTACTGTAAGCAACCACCCGCCCCCGGAAGAAGAAGAAAAAACGCGCGGATATCACCGTACGTTTCATTTCCTGTTTACATCTGTAAAGACCACAAAATGGCTCCTACTAAGCGACAAGGATCCGGTTCATAAAAAGACGCAATCTCTCCATCCGCACACGGATTACTACCGTATTTCACAGCAACTGATATTCCTGTGAACCGCACTGTGGAACGGGAGCACGTACGGTGAATATTCGCACCACAGGGAATGAGAAGTCATCCTTCACTGTGGTTCTAGCTTGCCATGCTAACTTCCACCCATGGTGATATTCAAAAGGAAGACCTTGCCAAAAGAGACCTTTCCAGCCGGCGTCATCATAAAAGCTAACTCGAAGGGATGGATGGATGAAGAAAAGATGAGCGAGTGGTTAAGGGAAGTTTACGCGAAGAGGCCGGGTGGCTTTTTTCACACAGCTCCGAAGGCGAACACACCTTCACTAAGACGGGCAGACAGCGCCGGACGACATACGCCAACATTTGCCAGTGGATCGTAAATGCCTGGGCAGATATTTCGGTCACAACTGTGGTCCGAGCTTTCCGGAAGGCAGGATTCACAGAACTACTGGACAACAACAGCGACACTGACTCCGATGACTTCGAAGAGACGGAGCCGGCCATTTTGGAACCCACGCTTGCGCAACTTTTCAATTCGGACACCGAAGACGAAGAATTCGAAGGATTTACGAATGAAGAATAACTTCAGAAGGTGAGCGCTATGTTTATTTTGTGTGTTGTGACATTAACGTTCGAGCAACATTATGTTGCTATTGCTCTACACCATTTTGAATTTTACTATGTTTGTGATTGCACATTTGCGTACATTTTGGGACAGAGTTGTTAGAACGCTGGTTTTCAATATATTATTAAAGTTTGACTGAACTATCTGACTGTTTTTTTTGACATTCCCTTTAGCGCAGCGTAGGCGCGGCTTATAATCCGGGGCGGCTTATTGGTGGACAAAGTTATGAAATATGTAATTCATTGAAGGTGCGGCTAATAATCCGGTGCGCCTTATAGTGCGGAAAATACGGTATTATAATAAATAACTGGTGAGAGGAGCAATCACACGAATGGGGGTTATTTTAAGTCTTCTCTCTTTGATTCTGCAAGGTGGTGGTTGTCATTAATAACTGTCAGGAGGAGAGAGGGCAAGAACTGTAATAAAGTAAATGAAGATAAAGATCGATTTTGAAATCATTTCCAAAAGTCACCTTCAAAACAAAAGCCCACAGTTTGTTGTTATGATTTGTCTCTCACAAATCAGCCATCTAATCAAAGAAATTAGGCGTGATGAGCGCGGGCCAAACAGACATGGCGGCATCAGCAGTCTGCTGAGCGATTTATGACGTGAAGAAGAGCGATGGCTCCTCGCTTGGTGCTAGCTAGCACGGCGAAGGCGAAGAAGAAGAGAAGGAGGAGGAGGAGGAGGAAAAAAACACTCCCACAGATTGAAGGTAACAGTCTGTGTGCACTCCATTACGGATCCCTTTATTGGTATATGCAGCATTCTCATTAATGGACATGTGCACCACTTTATAGGTATTCAATGAGAGCCGCGGCACTCCTCTGTCGGCATCAGCACTTGTGTAGCCTCCACTTGGATATTTAGAGTAGTCCGTGTACAGCTTTACTGTCCATGAGCCATCACACAGCCATTATTGTCGAAATGGCTGTGTGTAGCAGGATACTTGTGTCTCGTTTGCAATCAAGCATGGCCGTGGTAGCGCGCACGAGTGCCACCGGCACTGTGGAGCTGGGGTTTGTTGAGGCAAAATATAAAACCGGCATGAACTGTGACATCATTTTTTTCACGAGTTGCTGCATTCGGTTTTTTGGGCGATATAATTGTGTCATGGAGGGAACAGTCTCATGGTCTGGGGCTGCACGAGTGCTGCCGTATCTGAGGCGGAATGTGAATTCCAACTTGGATTGTGACATTCTGATGTAGCGCTGCATGCCCTCCTTTGGATTACATGTTTTAATGGTCTGGCGCTGCACGAGTGCTGCCGTACCTGAGGCAGGATGGGATGCGAATGCCAACATGGATTGTGAAGACAATGCTTGATGTCTTCCCTTGGGTAACAGGGACACATGTTATATTTGGAGAATGCACGAGTGCCGCCATCACTGGGGAAGTGTGTTTCACTGAGGCAGAATGTGAATTCCAACTGGGATTGTAACATTCTGATGTAACGCTTGATGCCCTCCCTTGGGTAACATGTTTTATGGTCTGGCGCTGCACGAGTGCTGCCGTCACATGAGCCGGGTATGAATTCCAACATGGATTGTGACATTCTGATATAGTGCTTGATGTCCTCTCTTGGGTAACAGGGCCACAAGTTATATTCTGAGGATGCACGAGTGCTTCCGTCAGTGGGGATGTGAGGCAGAATGTGAATTCCAACTTGGATTGTGACATTCTGATGTAGCGCTTGATGCCCTCCCTTGGGTAACAGGTTTTAATGGTCTGGCGCTGCACGAGTGCTGCCGTTACTGGGGCGGGATATGAATTCCAACATGGAGTGTGACTTTCTGATATAGCGCTTGATGCCCTCCCTTGGGTAACAGGGCCACATGTTATATTCGGAGAATGCACGACTGCTGCCGTCACTCGGGAGGTGTGGTTCACTGAGACACAATGTGAAATCCAACATAGATTGTGACATTCTGATGTAGCGCTTGATGCCCTCCCTTGGGTAACATGTTTTAATAGTCTGGCGCTGCCCGAGTGCTGCCGTCACTGGGGTGGGATGTGAATTCCAAAATGGAGTGTGACATTCTGATGTTATTATCTGAGAATGCACAAGTGCTGCCGGCACTGGGGAGCTGCATTCCATTGAAAGGAAACATTAATTCCAGCATGCACCGTGACAATCTGAAGTAGAGTTTGATGTCCTCCCTTGAGTAGCAAGGCCACGTGTTATATTCTGGAGCTGCACGAGTGCCGCCATCACTGGGAAAGTGCGTTTGACTGAAGCGGAATTTGAATTCCGACACGGATTGTGACATTCTGATGTAGGGCTTGATGCCCTCACTTGGGTAAAAAGGCCACATGTTATAATCTGGGGCTGCACGAGTGCCGCTATCACTGGGAAAGTGCGTTTGACTGAGGCGGACTTTGGAACCGACATGGATTGTGACATTCTGATGTAGGACTTGATGCCCTCCCTTGGGTAACAGGGCCAACCATCTTCATGGCCTAGGGCTACACGAGTGCTGCTGGAAAGGACAAGCACTGGGGAGGAAAAAGAAACATTACTTTCAGCATGCACCGTGACAATTTGAAGTAGAGTTTGATGTCCTCCCTTGGGTAGCAAGGCCACGTAACATAGCTTGATTCCCTCCCTTGGGTAAAAAGGCCACATGTTTTATTCTGGGGCTGCACGAGTGCCGCCATCACTGGGAAAGTGCGTTTGACTGAGGCAGACTTTGGAACCCGACATGGATTGTGACATTCTGATGTAGAGCTTGATGCCCTCCCTTGGGTAACAACCACCATCTTTATGGTCTTGGGCTACATGAGTGCTGCTGAAAAGGGCAAGCACTGGGGAGGAAAAGGAAAAGGAAACATAAATTCCAGTATGCACCGTGACAATCTGAAGTAGAGTTCGATGTCCTCCCTTGAGTAGCAATGCTCTGTGTTATATTCTGGGGCTGCACGAGTGCCGCCATCACTGGGAAAGTGCGTTTGACTGAAGCGGAATTTGAATTCCGACACGGATTGTGACATTCTGATGTAGGGCTTGATGCCCTCCCTTGGGTAAAAAGGCCACATGTTATAATCTGGGGCTGCATGAGTGCCGCTATCACTGGGAAAGTGCGTTTGACTGAGGCGGACTTTGGAACCGACATGGATTGTGACATTCTGATGTAGGGCTCGATGCCCTCCCTTGGGTAACAGGGCCACCCATCTTCATGGTCTAGTGCTACATGAGTGCTGCTGGAAAGGGCAAGCACCAGAGAGGAAAAGGAAAAGGAAAAGGAAACATTATTTCTAGCATGCACCATGACAACCTGAAGTAGAGTTTGATGTCCTCCCTTGAGTAGCAAGGCCACGTGTTGTATTCTGTGGCTGCACGAGTGCCGCCATCACTGGGAAAGTGCGGTTGACTGAAGCGGAATTTTAATTCTGACATGGATTGTGACTGTGGCAGTGCTCTGCCTTGGGTTCCCCTGACCACCACACACTGGCACGAGAGCCCAGTATTCTGGTTACAATAATGTTTTTATTGAGTCCACTCTGCTGCAACCGCACTCGACTTTTCAGTCTTAGTCTCTTTTGCTCTCCGTTGTGCTCTCCAGCGTGTCTTTCTCTCTCTCTAACTCCAACTCCAACAACGTGTATCGTCCCGGCTGCTGCTAATAAGGGTGACAGGTGATTAGATAACAAGCCCCAGCTGGGCAATCTACTCACCTGCCGCTGTCTTCGAGGCCGGTCCTTACAGGCAGGCCCGCAGACCACGCCCCCCTCTACAGTGACATTCTGATGTAGGGCTCAATGCCCTCCCTCGGGGACCTGGGCCATATATACCATCATCGTCTGGGGCTGCACGAGTGCTGCCAGCATGTGGGACCTGCGGTTCATTTGACATTCCAATGCAGGAATTGAGCCCAAACATGACAAGTGCCATGCTGGAGGAAGAAAGGAAGTAAAGATGTAAACGTAGGCCATAAGTACGGTGGCTGTAAAGGGACAAACGGGCAAGCTAGTTTTAAACATAACGCCAGTTCTTATCCCCATAAATAGAAGCCTTTTATTTATTCCGGCACAATGCAGAAAAAGGGAGCGGGAGGACCTTGTGGAAAATGTTCCTTCGCGAGGGCCAGAAAAGGAAAATATATGATGAGTCAACGTGAGAGAAACTATCGATTCAGAGCTCAGCTGAAGGGAGAGTGCTGCTAAAAAACTATTGGAAAAACACAAATAGGCTGCGGCCAAAAAAGCGCCTGGACTAAAGTTTACGGCGGCACGTGGTTGTTAGCTTTAAGACTACGAGTCATACAGCCAGGGGTTTTTCAGTGATTCCGACCCAATTGGAAGACCCCCGCAGCCATTTTTGATGAAGGCGTTATTAAAGCACCGCGTGAATGCAGACGGAGGCAAAATGCAGAGTAGAGTATTTTTTTTTTTTTTTTACCCTTGGATTTCCCTAATTATACACAGCATTGATTTTACAATGCATCCATGGATTGATTAGAGGAGCCACGCACCCCCCTAAGGAAGGAGGTCTCTCTCCTCTAATTGCACCGCTCTCTCCTCTTTCTTCCCTTATTCCTGCCGAAAAGTACGCCTTTTTCCTTCATCGCCAAAAAGACACCGCAGATGTGTTTTGTCCATCCGCGAGCGTGCCGGGAAACTGGCAAACCGTCCCGATTGGTTGAAGTAATAAATTCCGGCTGAGCCGCGGTGCCACGCTTCATCAAAATACGTGACTTGCCCCCGTTGCCAAAAGTGGTTTACCGCTAGAAAAAGTGTGGTGGGGTAGTAATCAAGTGTGAAGTGTAGTCCTGCACGCTCACTGGTCTCCTCTCTAGGTTTCTTTGCAAGGGACTGGAATCCATTAGACCTTGGATTTGTGCGGATTTGGAAATTTTGCCGCATAGGAAATGATAAAAAAAAAAAAAATAGGTCGGGTTATAAAGTCTTTAATAAACCAAATAGTGGATCAACAAAAAGCAAAGACTGTGGGATAAAGTGGACGTCTGGAGGATCCTCCATTTAAGTTAAAGTTAAGTTAAAGTACCAATGATTGTCACAGAGTGTCCGCCCTGAGATCGGTAGGTCGTGAGTTCAAACCCCGGCAGAGTCATACAGACTATAAAAATGGGACCCATTACCTCCCTAAATGGCACTCAGCATCAAGGGTTGGAATTGGGGTGTCAGGTTTGTCACTGACAGTTTAGTTATGGTTTGGTTTTTCCTCTGTCTTGTCAGCGCTCTTATTTTGGTTATTTCCTGCCTTTCTCACTGAGTGCTGTTTTCCCTCAGCTGTGGCTGATTGGCACCTGGCCACACCTGGTGTCAATCAGCCAGATGCTATTTAAACCTGCCAAGCCATCCAGTCTGGGCTGGAGTATTGTTGTTAGAGCTAATACTTGTCGATGTCGTTGCCATTACTACAAATGTTTGTACTTGTCGTTGAACCTGTATCCTGTAGCTGTTTGCAGCGTGCTGTCTTTTTGTTCCTAGTTACTGTTTGCTGGTTCCTGTTTCCCGTTTTCCAGTTTGGCTGTTCCTGGTTTCTGGTTTGTGTTTTTACCTTTATTTTTGGACATTAAATTATGTTTTCCCGCACCAAGCCTGCCTTCTCTGCATCTTGGGGTTCATCACCTACACCCTGTGACAGAAAACTCCAGCCTAATTCGAACCCCGCAGAGATTTCAATGGCGGAGAGGCTTGACGGGATTGTAGCGCTAATGGCTAAATTGAAGAAAAGTTCGGCCTCATTCCAAGCCCTCTCCCACCCACCCCTGTCGCCTTTTTGGTGATCTGGGATCCGTCCCCTGAGGGGGGTGCTATGAGTAGCTGTGCGGCTGGGGAGGTACAGCTACTTCCCACCCCAGTGGGTCTGCAACAGACGGCGCCATCATCTCCGGTGGGTCTGCAACAGACGGTGCCACTATCCTTTCCGGTGGGTCTGCAACAGACGGCGCCACCATCCTCTCCGGTGGGTCTGCAACAGACGGCGCTACCATCCTCTCCGGTGGGTCTGCAACAGACGGCGCCACCATCCTCTCCGGTGGGTCTGCAACAGACGGCGCCACCATCCACTCCGGTGGGTCTGCAACAGACGGCGCCACTATCCTTTCAGGTGGGTCTGCAACAGACGGCACCACCATCCTCTCCGGTGGGTCTGCAACAGACGGTGCCACCATCCTCCCCGGTGGGTCTGCAACAAACGGCAACACCATCCTCTCCGGTGGGTCTGCAACAGACGGCGCCACCGTCCTCTCCGGTGGGTCTGCAACAGACGGCGCCACCATCCTCTCCGGTGGGTCTGCAACAGATGCCACCATCCTCTCCGGTGGATCCTCCCACGCCGGCGGACGAGCCGCCTCGCCGTCGCCACCTGATTTTTCCCCGCTGGTTGCGGGGACACTTGGCCTGGCGGCCCACTGCCTTGTCCTCCCTCCACCCTCCCATTACTTTGCACTGGTTTTTTGGGGGCGGGGGGTTTCTAGAACGTCTGGTATCCGTTATGGGAAGGGAGGCTACTGTCAGGTTTGTCACTGACAGTTTAGTTATGGTTTGGTTTTTCCTCTGTCCTTATTTCTGGTCAGTGCTCTTATTTTGGTTATTTCCTTCTTTTCTCCCTGAGTGCTGTTTTCCCTCAGCTGTGGCTGATTGACACCTGGTCACACCTGGTGTCAATCAGCCAGCTGCTATTTAAGCCGGCCTAGCCATCCAGTCTGGGCTGGAGTATTGTCGTTAGAGCTAATACTTGTCGATGTCGTTGCCATTACTACAAACGTTTGTACTTGTCGTTGAACCTGTATCCTGTAGCTGTTTGCAGCATGCTGTCTTTTTGTTCCTATTTCTTGTTTGCTGGTTCCTGTTTCCCGTTTTTCAGTTTGGCTGTTCCTGGTTTCTGGTTTGTGTTTTTACCTTTATTTTTGGACATTAAATTATGTTTTACCGCACGAAGCCTGCCTTCTCTGCATCTTGGGGTTCATCACCTACACCCTGTGACATGGGGGTTAAATCACCAAATGATTCCCGGGCGCAGCCACCGCTGCTGCTCACTGCTCCCTTCCTCTCCCAGGGGGTGATTAAGGGTGCAGAGAATAATTTCGCCACACCTATTTGCAAACTTTGATTTACGCCTGTGTGTGTGAACAAAATCTCTGTGTACGAACGCTTCAAGTTCTAGTCAAAGATCCTCCATAATAACAGGACTCTTGCTGTTTTTCAGAACCATCTATAAAAGTTCTGGTTTAAGAGCTTGCAAAAAACAAGACTGTTGATTTTTTTTTAGAATTTTCCATAAAATTTATAGTCAGAGATCCTCCATAATAACATGATTTTTGCTGTTTTTTCAGAACCGTCTATAAAAGTTCTAATCTAAGATCTTCCAAAAACAGGACTGTTGCTGTTTTTTTTATAACTTTCATTACAATTTCAAGTCAAAGATCCTCCATACTAACATGACTTTTGCTGTTTTTCAGAACCTTCTATAAATAGTCTAAGATCTTCCCAAAACAGGACTGTTGCTGTTTTTGAGAACTTTCTATAACATTTATAGTCAAAGATTCTCCATAATAACAGGACTCTTGCTGTTTTCCAGAACTGTCTATACCAGTTCTAGTTTTAAGATCGTCCAAAAAGACAAGACTGTTGATGTTTTTTAGAACTATCTATAAAGTTTCGAGTCAAAGATCCTCCATAATAACAGGATTTTTGCAGTTTTTTCAGAACCGTCTATAAAAGTTATAGTCTAAGATCTTCCAAAAACAGGACTGTTGCTGGTTTATTTTTTTTGGACTTTCCATACAATTGTTAGTCAAAGATCCTCCATAATAACAGGACTCTTGCTGTTTTTCAGAACTGTCTATAAAAGTTATAGTTTAAGATCTTGCAAAAAACAAGACTGTTGATGTTTTTAGAACTTTCTATAAAATGTATATTTAAAGATCCTCCATAAACAAAAGTTATAGTTTAAGATCCTCAAAAAATAGGACTGTTGCTGTTTATTTTAAGGAATTTTCCATAAAAGTGCTAGTCAAAGATTCTCCATAATAACAGGACTATTGCTGTTTTTCAGAACTTTCCATAACATTTCTAGTCAAAGGTCCTCCATAAAACAGGATTGTTGCTGTTTTTTCAGAACTATCTACAAAAGTTCTAGTCTAAGATCGTCCAAAAACAGGACTGTTGCTGTTTTTTTAGAACTTTCCATAAAACTTCTAGTCAAAGTCTTCTATTATTAACAGGACTGTTGCTGTTTTTCAGAACCGTCTACAACATTTCAAGTCAAAGATCGTCCATACTAACAGGACTTTTGCTGTTTTTCAGAACCTTCTATAAAAGTTATAGTCTAAAATCTTCCAAACAAAGGACTGATGCCGTTTTTTTGAACTGTCTATAAAATTTATAGTCAAAGATCCTCCATAATAACAGGACCCCTGCTGTTTTTCAAAACTGTCTATGAAAGTTCTAGTCTAAGAACTTCCAAAAACAGGACTTTTGCTGTTTTTAAAAAAACGTTCTATAACATTTCTAGTCAAAGTGCCTCCATAATAACAGGACCCTTGTTGTTTTTCGGAACCGTCTATACAATTTCAAGTCAAAGACCCTCCATAATAACCTGAGTTTTGCTGTTTTTTCAGAATCGTCCATTAAAGTTAGTCAATCATTTATTTTGTCTCCCACCTCCAGGCAAAAAACAGGGCGCAGTACATTACTAGTCACTATTCAACGCTTTCTGGGTTTTTTCACCTTTTAACAAGTTTGTCCATTTTGCCTTGTTGGGATTTATTTTCCCCTTTTTTCACAATAAGACGACAGAACAGCTTGGACAGAAGGAGGGAGTCACTGTGGAGTTAAAAAAAATAAATAAAAAAAAGACTCTTTGCGAGGAAAATATTAATGGCGCTCACAAGTATGGAAGAATCGACCACATCAAGTTTTGATTGTGACAAAACCAGACTTTTAATCTAATGTGTAATCTAAATGTATTTTACTATTTTAAACAAATATTATAGTAGCAATATCGTTGTTAGAAATAAAGATTTTTGTGATTTTTGATCATTTGTGAGGGCACCAAAAGGACTTCCGTGTGTGATATCCTATCGTTAGATTCCAGTGTATATAAGAAATGACCGTTTGGATACCAAAAACGACATGGTTTTAGATACAAATATTGTAAGAGATATACTTTATATATTGTTTAAAATGTACAAACATTTACTAAAATATGGACTTTTGTCGAGGCTGGAAACCATTTAAATATTTACGTTGTTTCTTTTGGAAAAAAATTCCTTCACCGAACAAACTTTACGATTCGCGAACCTTGCTCATGAACCAATAAAGTTGGTAAATCGAGGTTCAACTGTCCTATAAACTGAGAAATATCACGCAGCATTGCGCTACACAGCATTGAGCGCCAAAATGGAAACAGATGCAACAAAATAAAAGCACAAAGCAGGAAATAATGGCAGAAACACAAATAAAGGTCAAGTTGTTTGCGATGAACATGACATTTCCCAGCAGGCACAAGACATTGAAATACAAAGTTGGGAACTTGTTGAATTAGGTCCTGGCGTTGAGCAACTCAAACATAACGTTAAAAAAACATGCTTTTTGACAACGTTTATTCAATGTTGGGTTCTGACGTTGATTCTGTCACGTCTGTTGATCATGTTTTGTTTGGTTATGTTCCGTTGGTTTTTGGACTCTTTGTGCACTCTTGTTTGTTTTGTCACCATGCCGACCCATTAGTTTTCATGTCTTCACGTTTTGGACTCACACACCTGTCACTAATTAGGTCACTAGTATTTAAGCTTGAAGCTGCCAGGCAGTCGGCCTGGCGACATTACCTCTGCTACCCATGTTACCCTTGCTACGTCTGATACTCTTGTTTACCCTTGAGACCATAGTTTATGCTTCATGCCATGCCACGTACGTTTAGTTTTTTCATGTCACAGTTAGCGAGTTTTGTTTTATCTCCATAGTATCTGTCCATGTGTCGGTTTTGTTTTCTTAGTCAAGTTTGTATCTCCGCCTTGTGCGCGCCTTTTGTTTGTTCTTTTTATGGTCAGAATAAACAAGACGCCCAAGACGAGGGACGTCAGGGAAGGCTTCCGAGAGCGGACAGGACACATCGCTCATGGAGGCTCCTCCCCCTCCGGGCGGAAACAGGCTGCTGCTAGCCCCGCAGCCCCAGGATGACATCACAGACCAAGATTTTTTTTTCCTCAACTCTCTTGTCTGTCAACCGCTCCCAAGTAAAGACTCCATGTCCATAACTAAGTATTATCAAAACATGTTTTCAGAAATTAGGTCTAGTCAGTCACAGCCATCCCAATTTCATGCCCCGCCCCCCAAGACTCAAGCCACGCCCACATCACAACATTTTTTCTTCTTCACCCACAAAGACCCAGGTGAGTGGGAAAGAAAGACCATTTGGACAATTTAGAGGGGAGTATTCTGCCCCCCTCCTGACCTCCCTCCACCCAACCCTAAAAACGGTTCCAGACCGCAGGGAGCGCGTCTGGTATCTGCTCCTTGAGGGGGGGCTAAGGCCGGGAGCTGTGCTGTTGGGGTGGCTCAGCTGCGCCAAGCCAGGCAGCAACCTCCAGCCCGGCCACCACCACCAGTTCTTCGCCATGCCAAGCCACAACCTCCAGCCCGGCCACCACCACCAGTTCTTCGCCATGCCAAGCCGCAACCTCCGGCCCGGCCGCCACCGCCAGTTTTTCGGCCTGCCAAGCCGCAACCTCCGGCCCGGCCACCACCACCGGTCTTTCGGCCTTCCAAGCCACAACCCCCAGCTAGACCACCTCCACCTGCACCAAGGCTATCACCTGCGCCAAGGCCAGCACCAAGGCCAAGGTTAGTGACCCTACCTGCTCCAAGGCTAGCACCAGTAGCTGCACCACGGCTAGCACCAGTAGCTGCACCACGGCTAGCACCAGTAGCAGCACCACGGCTAGCACCAGTAGCAGCACCACGGTTAGCTCCTGTCGCTGCACCACGGCTAGCTCCACGCCAAGCACCAAGGCTAGCACAAGCTCCAAAGCTAGCACCATGCCAAGCTCCACCACGCCAAGCTCCACGGCAGGTTCCAGTACCTGCACCACGGCGGGGTCCAGTACCAGCACCACGGCGAGCTTCAGTACCTGCACCAAGCCAAGTTTCAATACCTGCACCACGGCGGGCTCCAGTACCTGCACCACGACAAGTACCAGTACCTGCACCACGACAAGTGCCAGTACCTGCACCACGACAAGTGCCAGTACCTGCACCACGACAAGTGCCAGTACGTGCTCCACGACGCCAAGTGCCGTCAGTCGCAGCTCCATTCCGCCAAGACCCAAGCCAAGACCCAAACCAAGACCCAAGCCAAGACCCAAGCCGCCAAGACCCAAGCCAAGACCCAAGCCAAGACCCAAGCCAAGATCCAAGCCGCCAAGACCCAAGCTGCCAAGACCCAAGCTGCCAAGACCCAAGCCGCCAAGACCTACGCCAAGACCCACGCCAAGACCCACGCCAAGCTTCGCCACCTGCCGCACCACGCCAAGCTTCGCCGCCTGCCACGACGAGGACGTCGTCTGCTGCATCCACGTCTACCACGGCGACGACGCGCCCACCTCCTCGTCAGCCACGGATGTGGCCATTCCCTGGTTGTCCGCCACGCCAAATACGCCGACCACCTCGTCGGCCACGGATGTGGCCGTTTCCGGGTCGCCCACCTCGTCAGGTGCAGCGGTTTTCTACGCGTCGCCGCCACCTGACTCTGCCCTGGTGAATTCGGGGACACTCGGTCTGGCAACCCACCGCCAAGTCCCCCTCCCGTCCTCCCATGACTCTTGATCATTATTTTGTTTCAAAAATGTGTCTCCTCAGTTCCCAAACGTTTACTGAGGGTTGTTAAAAGAAAAGGCCATGTAACACAGTGGTAAAAATGCCCCTGTGACAACATGTTTGCAATGTGTTGCTGCCATTAAATTCTAAGTTAATGATTATTTGCAAAAAAAAAGGGTTTTCAGTGTGAACATTAAATATCTTGTCTTTGCAGTCTATTCAATTGAATAAAGGTTGAAAAGGTTTTGCAAATCATTGTATTCTCTTTTTATTTACCATTTAGGCAACGAGCCAACTTCACAGGTTTTGGCTTTTGTACAACACAAATACAACGTTGAAACAACATGCTTTTTGACTACGTTTAATCAATGTTGGGTTCTGATGCTGATTTGACTATTGAAATTTGTCAATTTCCTAACCAATATTCTACAACACAAATACAACGTTGAAACAACATGCTTTTTGACGACATTTATTCAATGTCATGTTGTGACGTTGATTTGACCATTTAAATTTGGTCATTTCCCAACTAATATTCTACAACACAAATATAACATTGAAACAACATGCTTTTTGACAACGTTCAATCAATTTTGGGTTCTGACATATATTTGACCATTGAATTTTGGTCATTTTCCAACCAATATTCTACAACACAAATACAACGTTGAAACAACATGCTTTTTGGAGACATTTAATCAATATCAGGTTGTGACTTTGATTTGACCTTTGAAATTTGGTCATTTCCCAACCAATATTCTACAACACAAATACAACGTTGAAACAACATGCTTTTTGACAACGTTTATTCAATGTTGGGTTCTGATGTTGATTTGACCATTGAATTTTGGTTATTTGGTCAACTCAAACCTAACGGAACAACATGCTTTTTGACAACATTTAATCAATGTCGGGTTGTGACGTTGAATTGACCATTGAAATATGGTCATTTGCCAACTAACATTCTACAACACAAATACAATGTTGAAACAACATGTTCACCGACAATGTTTAATCAATGTCGGGTTCTGATGCTGATTTGACCGTTGGAATTTGGTCATTTCCCCACCAATATTCTACAACACAAATGTAACATTGAAACAACATGCTTTTTGACAACGTTTAATCAATGTGGGGTTCTGATGCTGTTTTCACCATCGAAATGTGGTCATTTCCTCACCAATATTCTACAACACAAATACAACGTTGAAACAACATGCTTTTTGACAACATTTATTCAACGTCATGTTGTGACGTTGATTTGACCATTGAAATTTGGTAATTTCCCTACCAATATTTTACAACACAAATACAATGTTGAAACAACATGCTTTTTGACAACATTTAATCACTGTTCGGTTCTGATGCTGATTTGACCATTGAAATTTGGTCATTTCCTCACCAATATTCTACAACACAAATACAACGTTGAAACAACATGCTTTTTGACAACGTTTATTCAATGAATGTTGGGTTCTGACATATATTTGGCCATTGAATTTTGGTCATTTTCCAATCAATATTCTACAACACAATTACAACGTTGAAACAACATGCTTTTTGGAGACATTTAATCAATGTCAGGTTGTGACTTTGATTTGACCTTTGAAATTTGGTCATTTTCCAACCAATATTCTACAACACAAATACAACGTTGAAACAACATGCTTTTTGACAACATGTATTCAATGTCGGGTTCTGACGTTGATTTGACCATTGAAATTTGGTTATTTGGTCAACTCAAACCTAACGGAACAACATGCTTTTTGACAACATTTAATCAATGTCGGGTTGTGATGTTGATTTGACCATTGAAATGTGGTCAATTCCCAACCAATATTCTAAAACACAAATATAACGTTGAAACAACATGCTTTTTGACAACGTTTATTCAATGTCGGGTTCTGACGATGATTTGACCATTGAAATTTGGTTATTTGGTCAACTCAAACCTAACGGAACAACATGCTTTTTGACAACATTTAATCAATGTCGGGTTGTGATGTTGATTTGACCATTGAAATGTGGTCAATTCCCAACCAATATTCTAAAACACAAATATAACGTTGAAACAACATGCTTTTTGACAACATGTATTCAATGTCGGGTTCTGACGTTGATTTGACCATTGAAATTTGGTTATTTGGTCAACTCAAACCTAACGGAACAACATGCTTTTTGACAACATTTAATCAATGTCGGGTTGTGATGTTGATTTGACCATTGAAATGTGGTCAATTCCCAACCAATATTCTACTACACAAATATAACGTTGAAACAACATGCTTTTTGACAACATGTATTCAATGTCGGGTTCTGACGATGATTTGACCATTGAAATTTGGTTATTTGGTCAACTCAAACCTAACGGAACAACATGCTTTTTGACAACATTTAATCAATGTCGGGTTGTGATGTTGATTTGACCATTGAAATGTGGTCAATTCCCAACCAATATTCTAAAACACAAATATAACGTTGAAACAACATGCTTTTTGACAACGTTTATTCAATGTCGGGTTCTGACGATGATTTGACCATTGAAATTTGGTTATTTGGTCAACTCAAACCTAACGGAACAACATGCTTTTTGACAACATTTAATCAATGTCGGGTTGTGATGTTGATTTGACCATTGAAATGTGGTCAATTCCCAACCAATATTCTACAACACAAATATAACGTTGAAACAACATGCTTTTTGACAACGTTTATTCAATGTCGGGTTCTGACGATGATTTGACCATTGAAATTTGGTTATTTGGTCAACTCAAACCTAACGGAACAACATGCTTTTTGACAACATTTAATCAATGTCGGGTTGTGATGTTGATTTGACCATTGAAATGTGGTCAATTCCCAACCAATATTCTACTACACAAATATAACGTTGAAACAACATGCTTTTTGTCAACGTTTATTCAATGTCGGGTTCTGACTTTGATTTGACCATTGAAATTTGGTTATTTGGTCAACTCAAACCTAACGGAACAACATGCTTTTTGACAACATTTAATCAATGTCGGGTTGTGATGTTGATTTGACCATTGAAATGTGGTCAATTCCCAACCAATATTCTAAAACACAAATATAACGTTGAAACAACATGCTTTTTGACAACGTTTATTCAATGTCGGGTTCTGACGTTGATTTGACCATTGAAATTTGGTTATTTGGTCAACTCAAACCTAACGGAACAACATGCTTTTTGACAACATTTAATCAATGTCGGGTTGTGATGTTGATTTGACCATTGAAATGTGGTCAATTCCCAACCAATATTCTAAAACACAAATATAACGTTGAAACAACATGCTTTTTGACAACGTTTATTCAATGTCGGGTTCTGACGATGATTTGACCATTGAAATTTGGTTATTTGGTCAACTCAAACCTAACGGAACAACATGCTTTTTGACAACATTTAATCAATGTCGGGTTGTGATGTTGATTTGACCATTGAAATGTGGTCAATTCCCAACCAATATTCTAAAACACAAATATAACGTTGAAACAACATGCTTTTTGACAACATGTATTCAATGTCGGGTTCTGACGTTGATTTGACCATTGAAATTTGGTTATTTGGTCAACTCAAACCTAACGGAACAACATGCTTTTTGACAACATTTAATCAATGTCGGGTTGTGATGTTGATTTGACCATTGAAATGTGGTCAATTCCCAACCAATATTCTACTACACAAATATAACGTTGAAACAACATGCTTTTTGACAACATGTATTCAATGTCGGGTTCTGACGATGATTTGACCATTGAAATTTGGTTATTTGGTCAACTCAAACCTAACGGAACAACATGCTTTTTGACAACATTTAATCAATGTCGGGTTGTGATGTTGATTTGACCATTGAAATGTGGTCAATTCCCAACCAATATTCTAAAACACAAATATAACGTTGAAACAACATGCTTTTTGACAACGTTTATTCAATGTCGGGTTCTGACGATGATTTGACCATTGAAATTTGGTTATTTGGTCAACTCAAACCTAACGGAACAACATGCTTTTTGACAACATTTAATCAATGTCGGGTTGTGATGTTGATTTGACCATTGAAATGTGGTCAATTCCCAACCAATATTCTACAACACAAATATAACGTTGAAACAACATGCTTTTTGACAACGTTTATTCAATGTCGGGTTCTGACGATGATTTGACCATTGAAATTTGGTTATTTGGTCAACTCAAACCTAACGGAACAACATGCTTTTTGACAACATTTAATCAATGTCGGGTTGTGATGTTGATTTGACCATTGAAATGTGGTCAATTCCCAACCAATATTCTACTACACAAATATAACGTTGAAACAACATGCTTTTTGTCAACGTTTATTCAATGTCGGGTTCTGACTTTGATTTGACCATTGAAATTTGGTTATTTGGTCAACTCAAACCTAACGGAACAACATGCTTTTTGACAACATTTAATCAATGTCGGGTTGTGATGTTGATTTGACCATTGAAATGTGGTCAATTCCCAACCAATATTCTAAAACACAAATATAACGTTGAAACAACATGCTTTTTGACAACGTTTATTCAATGTCGGGTTCTGACGTTGATTTGACCATTGAAATTTGGTTATTTGGTCAACTCAAACCTAACGGAACAACATGCTTTTTGACAACATTTAATCAATGTCGGGTTGTGATGTTGATTTGACCATTGAAATGTGGTCAATTCCCAACCAATATTCTACTACACAAATATAACGTTGAAACAACATGCTTTTTGTCAACGTTTATTCAATGTCGGGTTCTGACTTTGATTTGACCATTGAAATTTGGTTATTTGGTCAACTCAAACCTAACGGAACAACAATGCTCAATGACAACGTTTAATCACTGTTCGGTTCTGATGCTGATTTGACCATTGAAATGTGGTCATTTCCTCACCAATATTCTACAACACTAATACAACGTTGAAAGAACATGCTTTTTGACGACATTCAATGAATGTTGGGTTCTGACATATATTTGGCCATTGAATTTTGGTCATTTTCCAATCAATATTCTACAACACAAATACAAGGTTGAAACTACATGCTTTTTGGAGACATTTAATCAATGTCAGGTTGTGACTTTGATTTGACCTTTGAAATTTGGTCATTTTCCAACCAATATTCTACAACACAAATATAACGTTGAAACAACATGCTTTTTGACAACGTTTATTCAATGTCGGGTTCTGACGTTGATTTGACCATTGAATTTTGGTTATTTGGTCAACTCAAACCTAAAGGAACAACATGCTTTTTGACAACGTTCAATCAATGTTGGGTCTGACATATATTTGACCATTGAATTTTGGTCAATTCCCAACCAATATTCTACAACACAAATACAACGTTGAAACAACATGCTTTTTGACGACATGTATTCAATGTCATGTTGTGACGTTGATTTGACCATTGAAATTTGGTCATTTCCCAACCAATATTCTACAACACAAATATAACATTGAAACAACATGCTTTTTGACAACGTTCAATCAATTTTGGGTTCTGACATATATTTGACCATTGAATTTTGGTCATCTTCCAACCAATATTCTACAACACAAATACAACGTTGAAACAACATGCTTTTTGGAGACATTTAATCAATGTCGGGTTGTGACTTTGATTTGACCTTTGAAATTTGGTCATTTTCCAACCAATATTCTACAACACAAATATAACATTGAAACAACATGCTTTTTGACAACATTTAATCAATGTCCGGTTGTGATGTTGGTTTAACCATTGAAATGTGGTCAATTCCCAACCAATAATCTACAACACAAATACAACGTTGAAACAACATGCTCACCGACAACGTTTAATCAATGTTTGGTTCTGATGCTGATTTGACCTTTGAAATGTGGTCATTTCCTCACCAACAACGTGGATCCAATGTTAAACATCAACGTTGTCTCAATTTACTCCACTCCCACCTCTTCATCTCGCTGCCTTGCCCATGGGCGCCACAAGCGGCTCATGTCAGAAGAAAGAGCCCAGATGATGTTTATCTTGCCACGAAGGGATGATTATTATAAAAGTCCACAGTCCATTGCTCGGGGGGGCCGCAGAGGAAAGAGAAGTGGCAGGCAGAAAAATAAATAAATCAAATAAATGACAGTGCTGAAATGGAGAGAGACGCGTGTGTTTAAAAATCAATTACACAGTAAATATGACACGGCGCCCTGAGGGGAGGCAGGATATATGCTCCCACCTCCACCTCGCTAAATCTCATCTCCCTACAAATGAATGACTCATTTTATGAAGAGGAAAACGTGTGTGTGTGTGTGTGTGTGTGTCGTGGTGTGTGTGTGTGTGTGTACACAAACCTTACTGACCCCCATGGCGCACTATTATTAATTGATGAAGCAAAGTGAAGGATGTTCTTGTCTCGGTGAGGAGGGCGGAGCACCTTGAGGACCTCACTACATCATCCTTGCTTGAGCAAAGTATTTCCTAATATGGCATACGTACTAATACAAAGGAGTATTAGGTGATCTGGGGTCATTTCAGTCATCCAGCGTTTTAGATCCCTATTTATTAGGCCAATTTCCCAAATCGATTCGATCTAAATCAGGGGAGCCCAAACTTTTTCCACTGAGGGCCACATGTAACAGGGTCAATTGAGTCATGTAAATAATGTATTTTATAATGTTTTATTATTGTTACCGTATTTTCCGCACTATAAGGCGCACCGGATTATTAGCCGCACCTTCAATAAATTACATATTTCATAACTTTGTCCACCAATAAGCCGCCCCGGATTATAAGCCGCGCCTACGCTGCGCTGCGCTAAAGGGAATGTCAAAAAAACAGTCAGATAGTTCAGTCAAACTTTAATAATATATTGAAAACCAGCGTTCTAACAACTCTGTCCCAAAATGTACGCAAATGTGCAATCACAAACATAGTAAAATTCAAAATGGTGTAGAGCAATAGCAACATAATGTTGCTCGAACGTTAATGTCACAACACACAAAATAAACATAGCGCTCACCTTCTGAAGTTATTCTTCATTCGTAAATCCTTCGAATTCTTCGTCTTCGGTGTCCGAATTGAAAAGTTGCGCAAGCGTGGTATCCAAAATGGCCGGTTCCATCTCGTCGAAGTCATCGGAGTCAGTGTCGCTGTTGTTCTGTGAATCCTGCCTTCCGGAAAGCTCGGACCACAGTTGTGACCGAAATATCTGCCCAGGCATTTACGATCCACTGGCAAATGTTGGCGTATGTCGTCCGGCGCTGTCTGCCCGTCTTAGTGAAGGTGTGTTCGCCTTCGGAGCTGTGTGAAAAAAGCCACCCGGCCTCTTCGCGTAAACTTCCCTTAACCACTCGCTCATCTTTTCTTCATCCATCCATCCCTTCGAGTTAGCTTTTATGATGACGCCGGCTGGAAAGGTCTCTTTTGGCAAGGTCTTCCTTTTGAATATCACCATGGGTGGAAGTTAGCATGGCAAGCTAGAACCACAGTGAAGGATGACTTCTCATTCCCTGTGGTGCGAATATTCACCGTACGTGCTCCCGTTCCACAGTGCGGTTCACAGGAATATCAGTTGCTGTGAAATACGGTAGTAATCCGTGTGCGGATGGAGAGATTGCGTCTTTTTATGAACCGGATCCTTGTCGCTTAGTAGGAGCCATTTTGTGGTCTTTACAGATGTAAACAGGAAATGAAACGTACGGTGATATCCGCGCGTTTTTTCTTCTTCTTCCGGGGGCGGGTGGTTGCTTACAGTAGAAGAAGAAGCGCTTCCTGTTCTATGGGGGCGGGTGCTTTCCTTGGCGGTTGCTTGCGTAGAAGAAGAAGCGCTTCCTGTTCTACCGGGAAAAAAGATGGCGGCTGTTTACCGAAGTTGCGAGATCGAAACTTTATGAAAATGAATCGTAATAAAGCGCACCGGGTTATAAGGCGCACTGTCAGCTTTTGAGAAAATGTGTGGTTTTTAGGTGCGCCTTATAGTGCGGAAAATACGGTATATTTACACAAAATGTGTAAATTACATGTAAATACCTGAAGTCTGTTTGATGTTTTGTCAACGTGGAACCATTGTCTCGTTGTCCCTCCTACTGCAATAATTTCTGTGACACCTGTCTCTTTATATGCGTTGGACACACCTTTCTACTTCCCTTTTGTCCACGATAACGGGAGAGGTAGGCGTCCACGCGGCGACAGAAAAAGTGCATTTATCTTGTTGGAAACTTAAGTTTACTTTTTGTTCCGTATTATATTTGTGTAGGGGCTTGATGATTGGCAGAAAATTGACAACAATTGTATCATCAGTCAGTAAAGTGCATCTGAGCAGAAACCCACGGTGTCGGTCGTGTTCCATAAAATCCACACAACGCAGAGGAAAAGACCAGCGGTTACACACAGACTGATAGAACAAAGGATACGGGGAGCCGTTTTTGGTACTTTTCACCTTCAACACCAGTGTAAAATAAAGATTTTATTTCAAGAACTAGAACTTGCAATTTCAATAGAAACGCCGCGTAAATGCCCAAGAGCCAAAGACAAACTAAATTGCTACCAGTTAGCACGCTGGCCAGACAGTGTCAAGTGACAAAAATATGAGCAAAATGTGCACAAAAAAAAGTTTGTGTGCTGACAGTACTATGCTAACAGGGTTACAAGAAAAGTTCTGAAAAAGTGCTGGTAAAAGATTCTCCATAATAACAGGACTGTTGCTGTTTTTCGGAACCTTCTACAACATTTCTAGTCAAAGATCCTCAATAATAACAGGACTGTTGCTGTTTTTCGGAACCTTCTACAACATTTCTAGTCAAAGATCCTCAATAATAACAGGACTGTTGCTGTTTTTCAGAACTGTCTATATCAGTTGTGGTCTAAGATCTTCCAAAATTATAACTTTCCATAACATTTCAAGTTAAAGATCCTCTATAATAACACGACTTTTGCTGTTTTTCAGAACATTCTATAAAAGTTCTAGTTTAAGATCTTCCAAATAAACAAGATTAATGATGTTGTTTAGAGCTTTCCTTACAATTTATTGTCAAAGATCCTCCATAATAACATGACTATTGCTGTTTTTCAGAACCTTCTATAACATTTCTCGTCAAAGATCCCCCATAATACCAGGACTGTTGCTGTTTTTCAGAACCTTCTATAAAAGTTCTAGTCAAAGATCCTCCATAATAACAGGACTCTTGTTGTGTTTCAGAACCTTCTATAAAAGTTCTAGTTTAAGATCTTTCAAATTAACAAGACTGTTGATGTTGTTTGAGCTTTATTTACAATTTATTGTCAAAGATCCTCCATAATAACATGACTATTGCTGTTTTTCAGAACCTTCTATAACATTTCTCGTCAAGGATCCTCCATAATACCAGGACTGTTGCTGTTTTTCAGAACCTTCTATAACATTTCTCGTCAAAGATCCCCCATAATACCAGGACTGTTGCTGTTTTTCAGAACCTTCTATAAAAGTTCTAGTCAAAGATCCTCCATAATAACAGGACTCTTGTTGTGTTTCAGAACCTTCTATAAAAGTTCTAGTTTAAGATCTTTCAAATTAACAAGACTGTTGATGTTGTTTGAGCTTTCTTTACAATTTATTGTCAAAGATCCTCCATAATAACATGACTATTGCTGTTTTTCAGAACCTTCTATAACATTTCTCGTCAAGGATCCTCCATAATACCAGGACTGTTGCTGTTTTTCAGAACCTTCTATGAAAGTTCTAGTCAAAGATCCTCCATAATAACAGGACTCTTGTTGTGTTTCAGAACCTTCTATAAAAGTTCTAGTTTAAGATCTTTCAAATTAACAAGACTGTTGATGTTGTTTGAGCTTTCTTTACAATTTATTGTCAAAGATCCTCCATAATAACATGACTATTGCTGTTTTTCAGAACCTTCTATAACATTTCTCGTCAAAGATCCCCCATAATACCAGGACTGTTGCTGTTTTTCAGAACCTTCTATAAAAGTTCTAGTCAAAGATCCTCCATAATAACAGGACTCTTGTTGTGTTTCAGAACCTTCTATAAAAGTTCTAGTTTAAGATCTTTCAAATTAACAAGACTGTTGATGTTGTTTGAGCTTTCTTTACAATTTATTGTCAAAGATCCTCCATAATAACATGACTATTGCTGTTTTTCAGAACCTTCTATAACATTTCTCGTCAAGGATCCTCCATAATACCAGGACTGTTGCTGTTTTTCAGAACCTTCTATAACATTTCTCGTCAAAGATCCCCCATAATACCAGGACTGTTGCTGTTTTTCAGAACCTTCTATAAAAGTTCTAGTCAAAGATCCTCCATAATAACAGGACTCTTGTTGTGTTTCAGAACCTTCTATAAAAGTTCTAGTTTAAGATCTTTCAAATTAACAAGACTGTTGATGTTGTTTGAGCTTTCTTTACAATTTATTGTCAAAGATCCTCCATAATAACATGACTATTGCTGTTTTTCAGAACCTTCTATAACATTTCTCGTCAAAGATCCCCCATAATACCAGGACTGTTGCTGTTTTTCAGAACCTTCTATAAAAGTTCTAGTCAAAGATCCTCCATAATAACAGGACTCTTGTTGTGTTTCAGAACCTTCTATAAAAGTTCTAGTTTAAGATCTTTCAAATTAACAAGACTGTTGATGTTGTTTGAGCTTTCTTTACAATTTATTGTCAAAGATCCTCCATAATAACATGACTATTGCTGTTTTTCAGAACCTTCTATAACATTTCTCGTCAAGGATCCTCCATAATACCAGGACTGTTGCTGTTTTTCAGAACCTTCTATAACATTTCTCGTCAAAGATCCCCCATAATACCAGGACTGTTGCTGTTTTTCAGAACCTTCTATAAAAGTTCTAGTCAAAGATCCTCCATAATAACAGGACTCTTGTTGTGTTTCAGAACCTTCTATAAAAGTTCTAGTTTAAGATCTTTCAAATTAACAAGACTGTTGATGTTGTTTGAGCTTTCTTTACAATTTATTGTCAAAGATCCTCCATAATAACATGACTATTGCTGTTTTTCAGAACCTTCTATAACATTTCTCGTCAAGGATCCTCCATAATACCAGGACTGTTGCTGTTTTTCAGAACCTTCTATGAAAGTTCTAGTCAAAGATCCTCCATAATAACAGGTCTCTTTGTTACGACCGGGTCGCATGGTGCTGCGAGGTTCGTTCTCCCGGGATGCAAACTGACGACTCTGGACAGGACTTGCAGGTAGGAATATGATTTAATCTCATGAATCATAAAACGAAGACAGGAACAAACCAAACGAAGCGTGCCTAACACAAGGAAAGCTAGCGGAATAGCTCACAGGGAAAACACTAAGACGGCACTTAGCGTAAGACACGCACAGGGAACTAGAAAACTTTGAACGTAGCAGTTGCGTAAAGCAAACCAAAGAGCCAGACCGACTGGCCACAGAAAGGCCACATCCGTGGCCGACGAGGAGGTGGGCGTAAGTGACGCCAGAACCTCAGCAGCCTAAGAGTTTTACGCCCAATTCGTGGGCGTCGCTGCTGTCTACGCCCGGGGCGTCCATGAATTGGCCCTCCAGAGGGCCGCATGCAGGCGTCTGATGGCTGCTTGCGCAGCCGGCCAGCCGGAGGTCACGGAGGCGACGACGCTGGCGACGAGGAGGGTGGCGGTGCCGTGGGAAGGCTTGCCGGAGACGAGGAAGGTGGCGGCGCCGTAGGAAGGCCTGCCGGAGACGAAGAAGGAGCAGACGTCGGCGTGGAAGCGGCAGACGTCGTCGAGGCAGGCGTGGAAACGGCAGACGTCGTTGTCGGCGCAGGCGTGGAAGCGGCAGGCGTTGGCGGCGGCGCAAACGTTCTAAAAAGGGGTAGTCAAAGATCCTCCATACTAACACGACTGTTGCTGTTTTCTAGAACCTTCTATAAAAGTGGTAGTCAAAGATCCTCCATAATAACATGACTGTTGCTGTTTTCCAGAACCTTGTATAAAATGTGAAGTCAAAGATCTTCCACTATATGAGGCCTGCTGCTTTTTCAGAACCTTCCAACCTTTCAGAACGTTTTATAAATGTGCTAGTCAAAGATCCTCCATAATAATATGACTGTTGTTGTTTTCCAGAATGTTTTATGAAAGTGCTAGTCAAAGATCCTCCTTAATATGAGGACTTCTGCTGTTTTTCAGAACTTTCCAAAAAGTGTGAGTAAAAGATCCTCCATAATAACATGACTGTTGTTGTTTTCCAGAACCTTCTATAAAAGTTGTTGTCAAAAATCCTCCACGATAACATGACTGTTGCTGTTTTCTAGAACCCTCTATACAAGTGCTAGTAAAAGATCCTCCATAACAACAGGACTGTTGCCGTTTTCCAAAATATTTTATAAAATGTCAAGTCAAAGATCCTCTGTAACATGAGGCCTGCTGCCTTTTCAGTACCTTCCAAAAAGAAGTGCTGTTAAAATATCTTCCATAAACTGTTGTTGTTTTCCAAAACCTTCTATACAAGTTGTAGTCAAATATCCTCCATAATAACAGGACTGTTGCTGTTTTCTAGAACCTTCTATAAAAGAGCTAGTAAAAGATATTCAATAATAACAGGACTGTTGCCGTTTTCCAGAACCTTCTATAAAATGTCAAGTCAAAGATCCTCTATAACATGAGGTCTGCTGATTTTTCAGAACCTTCCAAAAAGAAGTGCTAGTAAAAGATATTCCATTAACTGTTGTTTTCCAGAACATTTTATAAAAGTGCGAATCAAAGATCCTCCTTAATACGAGGACTGCTGCTGTTTTCCAGGACTTAAAAAAAAAAATGGTAGTCAAAGATCCTCCATAATAACATGACTGTTGCTGTTTTTCAGAACCTTCCAAAAAGTGCTAGTCGAAGATTATACTTAATATGAGGACTGTTGCTGTTTTTCCAGAACCTTCTAGAAAATGTCAAGTCAAAGGTCCTCTATAACATTAGGCCTGCTGCTTTTTCAGAACCTTCCAAAAAGAAGTACTAGTAAAAGATCTTCTATAAACTGTTGTTTTCCAGAACGTTTTATAAAAGTGCTAGTCAAAGATTGTCCTTAATACGAGTACTGCTCCTGTTTTCCAGGATGTTCTAAAAAAAAGTTGTAGTCAAAGATCCTCCATAATAACATGACTGTTGTTGTTTTCCAGAACGTTTTATGAAAGTGCTAGTCAAAGATCCTCCTTAATATGAAGACTGCTGCTGTTTTCCAAGACTTTCTAAAAAGGTGGTAGTCAAAGATCCTCCATAATAACATGACTGTTGCTGTTTTTCAGAACCTTCCAAAATGTGCTAGTCAAAGTTCCTCCTTAATATGAGGACTGTTGCTGTTTTTCCATAACATTCTACAAAATGTCAAGTCAAAGATCCTCCATAATAATATGACTGTTGTTGTTTTCCAGAACGTTTTATAAAAGTGCTAGTCAAAGATCCTCCTTAATATGAGGACTGCTGCTGTTTTCCAGGACTTTCTAAAACAGTGGTAGTCAAAGATCCTCCATAATAACATGACTGTTGCTGTTTTTCAGAACCTTCCAAAATGTGCTAGTCAAAGTTCCTCCTTAATATGAGGACTGTTGCTGTTTTTCCATAACATTCTACAAAATGTCAAGTCAAAGATCCTCCATAATAATATGACTGTTGTTGTTTTCCAGAACGTTTTATAAAAGTGCTAGTCAAAGATCCTCCTTAATATGAGGACTGCTGCTGTTTTCCAGGACTTTCTAAAAAAGTGGTAGTCAAAGAGCCTCCATAATAACATCACTGTTGCTGTTTTTTAGAACATTCAATAAAAGAGCTAGAAAAAGATCCTCCATAATAACAGAACTGTTGCCATTTTCCAGAACCTTCTATAAAATGCCAAGTCAAAGGTCCTCTATAACATGAGGTCTGCTGCTTTTTCAGAACCTTCGAAAAAGAAGTGCTAGTAAAAGATTTTCCATAAACTGTTGTTTTCCGGAACGTTTCATAAAAGTGCTAGTCAAAGCTCCTCCTTAATACGAGGAATGCTGCTGTTTTTTCAGGACTTTCTAAAACAGTGGTAGTCAAAGATCCTCCATAATAACATGACTGTTGCTGTTTTTCAGAACCTTCCAAAAAGTGCTAGTCAAAGTTCCTCCTTAATATGAGGACTGCTGCTGTTTTCCAGGACTTTCTAAACATGTGGTAGTCAAATATCGTCCATTATAACATGACCGTTGCTGTTTTCCAGAACGTTTTATGAAAGTGCTAGTCAAAGATCGTCCTTAATATGAGGACTGCTGCTTTTTCCCAGGACTTTCTAAAAACGTGATAGTCAAAGATCCTCCATTATAACATAACCGTTGCTGTTTTCCAGAAACTTTTATAAAAGTGCTAGTCAAAGATTGTCCTTAATATGAGGACTGCTGCTGTTTTCCAGGACTTTCTAAAAAAGTGGTTGTCAAAGAGCCTCCATAATAACATCACTGTTGCTGTTTTTTAGATTATTCAATAAAAGCGCTAGTAAAAGATCCTCCATAATAACAGGACTGTTGCCGTTTTCCAGAACCTTCTATAAAATGTCAAGTCAAAGATCCTCTATAACATGAGGCCTGTTGCTTTTTCAGAACCTTCGAAAAATAATTGCTAGTAAAAAAATTTCCATAAACTGTTGTTTTCCAGAACGTTTCATAAAAGTGCTAGTCAAAGATCCTCCTTAATACGAGGAATTTTGCTGTTTTTTCAGGACTTTCTAAAAAAGTGGTAGTCAAAGATCCTCCATAATAACATGACTGTTGCTGTTTTTCAGAACCTTCCAAAAAGTGCTAGTCAAAGTTCCTCCTTAATATGAGGACTGTTGCTGTTTTCCAGGACTTTCTAAAAATGTGGTAGACAAAGATCCTCCATAATAACATGACTGTTGTTTTTTCCAGAACGTTTTAAAAAGCGGTAGTCATAGATCATCCTTAATATAAGGACTGCTGCTGTTTTCCAGGACTTTCTAAAATAGTGGTAGTCAAAGATCCTCCATAACAACATGACTGTTGCTGTTTTTTCAGAACCTTCTACAAAATGTCAAGTCAAAGATCCTCCATAATAACAGAAGCACTCTGTCTATTTTAAGGAATGGCTGGAAAAAACGCTAGCTACACGACAGGAACATTGCCGTTCTCAAGGACCTACTGGAAAAATGCACGTCAAAGATCCTCTCTCTGCCAATAACGGTTCATGATGGGCACAGTCTGACCCTGGAACAGATCGTACCCACGTTTCTTCTTTCCTGTGGAATGAAGTGTCGACCGCAGCATTTCGGGTTGTCACAGCCACAATGAAGACACACGTGAAAGGAGCTGTTGCAAAAGTGCTGAGTGGAAGAATGGAGAAAGGCCCAAAAGCTGCTGCTCCTGTCTCCTGATTTCTCTTCACGTGACCGTGTCCCCGCTGGGAGTCGTGCTGATGGATTGACTACATCTGCTGCAGTGACCATGCACCTTTTTTCACTTTCACTTTTAGCTTTAAAGGAGCACTAAGAAACAGCAATTTGCTTGATTTGCTCCAGGGCGCCCCCTATAGTTTGTAGGGGCATTTTTTATCAACTCAGCAGGAGTCTGTCCTGACCTCCCTGCCAACGAGAAAGCCCAAAGTCCTTCTCGTTAGGCGTCAGAACAGTGACGTGGGGGGGGGGGGGGGGGGGGGGGGTGAGGAAAATGCAGACTTACAAAATGGTAATTTTGACATTTACAGTTTTTTTTTTACGACTTTATTCTCGTAACGTTACGACTTTGTCCTCATAAAAATACACATTTATTCCTGGAAGTGTTTCTTGTGACGTACAAAATGGCATTATGATTACGAGCAAAAAAGCAGGGATGTCACTACGAGGGATAAGTACTCAACAATAGCAATTTTCCCATTGTCGGCACTTTTGTGTGTCAATAAATATGAATTGTTTTTGATATTGTTTGATATTGTTTTTGATATTGAAATCTATTTTTATTGCAAATTTTAAAGTTTGTTTTATAATAACTGCTGCCCAGTTATCTTCATCATCACATTTCTGAGTCTCATTTGCAAGTATGACAATAAGTTGCATTTACAGTTGCAAGTCCAAGACGTTAGATGATAGTAGTTTATAGTTTATTCTGTGTTTTTAAGATTTTGTGGCGCCCTAAAAGGTGCTAATACTGTAAGTACTGTACTTGTTGCGCACCAGCTGTTTGATTGTAATGTACATCTTAGATGTAATTTTGAAAAACACATTTGGACCTGTTGAAATTGCCATGTAAAATGGCTAATGCTAATCAATAGCATGTCAATAGCTAAGCCAATGTATATTAACATCAAGCTAGCACATTTCTGGAAAAGTGGCACCTTACTTTACTTACGTTGCAAGAATGACATTACAGTAAGTTTTAATTACAGTTACAAGTTAAATACATGCGATGACAGTAGTGTATAGTTTATGGTGTGTTTTTTAGGTTTTTGTTGTGCCCTAAAAAGTGCTAATATTGTAAGTATTGTACTTGTTGCGCACCAGCTCTTTGATCATAACGTGCATTTTAGTTGTAGTTTTCATTAACACATTTGGAGGTGTTGAAATCGCCATGTAAAATGGCTAATGCTAATCAGTAGCATGTCAATAGCAAAGCCAATGTATATTAGCATCAAGCTAGCACCTTTTTCGAAAGGCGACGCCTTACTTTACGTACAATGCAAGTGTGACATTACAGTAAGTTGCAAATACAGTTGCAAGTCCAATACTTTAGATGGCATTAATGTATAAGTTTATGGTGTTTTTTAGATTTTTGTTGTGCCTTAAAAAGTGCTAATACTATAAGTATTGTACTAATGAGGCACTAGCTGTTTGATTGTAACGTGCATCTTAGTTGTAGTTTTCAATAACACATTTGAAGGTGTTGAAATCACCATGTAAAATTGCTAATGCTAATCAGTAGCTTGTCAATAGCAAAGCCAATGTATATTAGCATCAAGCTAGCACATTTTAAGAAAAATGTAGTCCTGCTTTACTTAATTTACAAGAATTACATTAGTAGTGTACAGTTTATGGTGTGTTTTTTAGTATTTTGTTGGGCCTAAAAAGTGTTAATACTGTAAGTACTGTACTTATTACGCACCGATTACAGTTACAAGTCTTAAAGGGTTGATTAAAACAAATTTAACTTATGTTTTTCGGTGTCCTTGAGCACTTTTCAACGACATTAGTTTTTTTTCATATCGAACATCTATCATAAAAAATATTTCTTATATGAAAAAGTGAAGTGAAGTGAATTACATTTATATAGCGCTTTTTCTCAAGTGACTCAAAGCGCTTTACATTGTGAAACCCAATATCTAAGTTACATTTAAACCAGTGTGGGTGGCACTGGGAGCAGGTGGGTAAAGTGTCTTGCCCAAGGACACAACGGCAGTGACTAGGATGGCGGAAGCGGGGATCAAACCTGCAACCCTCAAGTTGCTGGCACGGCCTCTCTACCAACCGAGTTATACCGCCCCACTAAAAAAAACGTATTTAAGTACCGTATTTTCCGCACTATAAGGCGCACCGGATTATTAGCCGCACCTTCAATGAATTACATATTTCATAACTTTGTCCACCAATAAGCCGCCCCGGATTATAAGCCGCGCCTACGCTGCGCTAAAGGGAATGTCAAAAAAACAGTCAGATAGTTCAGTCAAACTTTAATAATATATTGAAAACCAGCGTTCTAACAACTCTGTCCCAAAATGTACGCAAATGTGCAATCACAAACATAGTAAAATTCAAAATGGTGTAGAGCAATAGCAACATAATGTTGCTCGAACGTTAATGTCACAACACACAAAATAAACATAGCGCTCACCTTCTGAAGTTATTCTTCATTCGTAAATCCTTCGAATTCTTCGTCTTCGGTGTCCGAATTGAAAAGTTGCGCAAGCGTGGTATCCAAAATGGCCGGTTCCGTCTCGTCGAAGTCATCGGAGTCAGTGTCGCTGTTGTTCTGTGAATCCTGCCTTCCGGAAAGCTCGGACCACAGTTGTGACCGAAATATCTGCCCAGGCATTTACGATCCACTGGCAAATGTTGGCGTATGTCGTCCGGCGCTGTCTGCCCGTCTTAGTGAAGGTGTGTTCGCCTTCGGAGCTGTGTGAAAAAAGCCACCCGGCCTCTTCGCGTAAACTTCCCTTAACCACTCGCTCATCTTTTCTTCATCCATCCCTTCGAGTTAGCTTTTATGATGACGCCGGCTGGAAAGGTCTCTTTTGGCAAGGTCTTCCTTTTGAATATCACCATGGGTGGAAGTTAGCATGGCAAGCTAGAACCACAGTGAAGGATGACTTCTCATTCCCTGTGGTGCGAATATTCACCGTACGTGCTCCCGTTCCACAGTGCGGTTCACAGGAATATCAGTTGCTGTGAAATACGGTAGTAATCCGTGTGCGGATGGAGAGATTGCGTCTTTTTATGAACCGGATCCTTGTCGCTTAGTAGGAGCCATTTTGTGGTCTTTACAGATGTAAACAGGAAATGAAACGTACGGTGATATCCGCGCGTTTTTTCTTCTTCTTCCGGGGGCGGGTGGTTGCTTACAGTAGAAGAAGAAGCGCTTCCTGTTCTATGGGGGCGGGTGCTTTCCTTGGCGGTTGCTTGCGTAGAAGAAGAAGCGCTTCCTGTTCTACCGGGAAAAAAGATGGCGGCTGTTTACCGAAGTTGCGAGATCGAAACTTTATGAAAATGAATCGTAATAAAGCGCACCGGGTTATAAGGCGCACTGTCAGCTTTTGAGAAAATGTGTGGTTTTTAGGTGCGCCTTATAGTGCGGAAAATACGGTATGCATTTTGGCACCTTGAGAGGAGTTACATGCAGCATCTCTCCAATGAGCGCACCTTTAACAAAATAATAATTATAAAAAGTGGTTTCAATGTTGACTGCTTCTAAAAAAAACATAAAAAGTGGCACATGTCGGAAAAACGTGTCGTAACGTGAATGTGAATGTGCGGTAAATGAGTATCTCCATGGTAAGGCGGTCCGCACGCCTTTTCCACTGCAGTCTTGGTAAATCACACGGAGCGCACCCACTAACAGCACACGCTATTTCATGGATTGCGCACGCTGGTGTTTGGATCTCAGTAAATTTGGCCCTCAGTGTCCAACTTGACGGCGCTCTATGTTGTCGCCCTACCGCTCGCAGCCTCCAGGAGGCGTGTGTGCGTGGGGATTCTATGAGAGGATGTGAAAGGTCAACAATCACAATGTTGTTGGGTTTTTTTGTTGCTATCTCAGCAAACCGACAAACGGAAGTAGGGATGATGATGATGATGATGATGATGATGTACTTCAAGAGTGACAACAGCCAGGACAACCCCCCCCCCCCCCCCCCCCCCCCCCTCCCCTTTGGGCCTTCTTTGGCTGCGGCAACCTTGAAAGACGATAAGGAACAATAAAGCGTAAATCAAGACAAAATGGAGGGGGCGGGGCAAGTGCGGCCTTAGCGACAGCTGTCACTCCCACTTTGCTTTATGGACATCAAAGACTGAGCCGGGTCGCCGTTCGCTGGACTCAGCAAAATGGAAGATCACTCAGCCGAGTGGAGGGGGGCAGAGGGGGGAGGGGGCTGACCTTCAAGAGGTAAAAGGTATGGGGGGGGGGGGGTGCATTTGAGTAGCCCGTGTGCAGCTGAAAAATGAGTCCGAGCGCACACATCATTGGGTAAAGACAAAGGTGGCTCGCCCACAGTCAAACACGGTGGTGCTAGCTGCACGAGTGTTGCCGGGCACCGGAGAGCTGCGGTTCACATGGAGGGGAACACTAACCCCACCCTAACCCTAACCCTAATCTTCCATTCTAGCGGCTGTTTTCTAGGAAGGAAAACACCACAGATCGTAGATCTCTCTACTCTGTGCTGTGGAGTCCAAAAATTCTAGTTTTTAACATTACAAGTTCGATCAGGAATTTTGCCGGCGGGGGTGTTTTCAAATCAAGTTCAAATATCAGCCGCCAAATTGAGGAGGACATGACTACGTCAGGCCAATGGCCATGGATTGTGGTTTGACATGGATGTGGCACAGTATTTACAAACCCTGTTTCCATATGAGTTGGGAAATTGTGTTAGATGTAAATATAAACGGAATGCAATGATTTGCAAATCATTTTCAACCCATATTCAATTGAATGCACTACAAAGACAAGATATTTGATGTTCAAACTCATAAACATTATTTTTTTTGCAAATAATCATTAACTTTAGAATTTGATGCCAGCAACACGTGACAAAGAAGTTGGGAAAGGTGACAATAAATACTGATAAAGTTGAGGAATGCTCATCAAACACTTATCTGGAACATCCCTCAGGTGAACAGGCAAATTGGGAACAGGTGGGTGCCATGATTGGGTATAAAAGTAGATACCATGAAATGCTCAGTCATTCACAAACAAGGATGGGGTGAAGGTCACCACTCTGTTAACAAATGCGTGAACAAATTGTTGAACAGTTTAAGAAAAACCTTTCTCAACCAGCTATTGCAAAGAATTTAAGGATTTCACCATCTATGGTCCGTAATATCATCAAAGGGTTCCGAGAATCTGGAGAAATCACTGCACGTAAGCAGCTTAGCCCGTGACCTTTGATCCCTCAGGCTGTACTGCATCAACCAGCAAAATCAGTGTGTAAAGGATATCACCACATGGGCTCAGGAACACTTCAGAAACCCACTGTCAGTAACTACAGTTGGTCGCTACATCTGTAAGTGCAAGTTAAAACTCTCCTATACAAGGCGAAAACCGTTTATCAACAACACCCAGAAACGCCGTCGGCTTCACTGGGCCTGAGCTCATCTAAGATGGACTGATGCAAAGTGGAAAAGTGTTCTGTGGTCTGACGAGTCCACATTTCAAGTTGTTTTTGGAAACTGTGGACGTTGTGTCCTCCGGACCAAAGAGGAAAAGAACCATCCGGATTGTTATAGGCGCAAAGTTGAAAAGCCAGCATCTGTGATGGTATGGGGGTGTATTAGTGCCCAAGACATGGATAACTTACACATCTGTGAAGGCGCCATTAATGCTGAAAGGTACATACAGGTTTTGGAGCAACATATGTTGCCATCCAAGCAACGTTACCATGGACGCCCCTGCTTATTTCAGCAAGACAATGCCAAGCCACGTGTTACATCAACGCGGTTTCATAGTAAAAGAGTGCGGGTACTAGATTGGCCTGCCTGTAGTCCAGACTTGTCCCCCATTGAAAATGTGTGGTGCATTATGAAGCCTAAAATACCACAACGGAGACCCCCGGACTGTTGAACAACTTAAGCTGTACATCAAGCAAGAATGGGGAAGAATTCCACCTGAGAAGCTTCAAAAATGTGTCTCCTCAGTTCCCAAACGTTTACTGAGTGTTGTTAAAAGGAAAGGCCATGTAACACAGTGGTGAACATGTCCTTTCCCAACTACCTTGGCACGTGTTGCAGCCATGAAATTCTAAGTTAATTATTATTTGCAAAAAAAAATAAAGTTTATGAGTTTGAACATCAAATATCTTGTCTTTGTAGTGCATTCAACTGAATATGGGTTGAAAAGGGTTTGCAAATCATTGTATTCTGTTTATATTTACATCTAACACAATTTCCCAGCTCATATGGAAACGGGGTTTGTACTTGGGTGACCCAGTCCAAACACACTCATGGCGCCAATAAACCCACACCGTCAACACACTAAGTCACACATGACACAACATGATCACTGTTTTTAAAATACATTTCCAAGCACAACGCATAGTTCAAGATGCAACCCAGTGCATGATGGGAAAAATGCAAAACACTGCTTGATATTTCTGATGGATGACAAAACAACGTAGGAGTCCAACTACATGGGGCCCCCGGTCAAATATTTTTCAGCCCAGTGCGGCCCCCAAGTCAACAAGTTAGGAGTAGTCAGTGTGCAGCTTGTACATCAGTTTACTGACTCAACACGCATACACGAGTGAACAGCAAAATACATGTGACTCATTCAAAATCAAACATGGCAGTGGTAGCTGCACGAGTGCTGCCGGCACTAGAGGGCTGCGGTTTGTACTGAGGGGAAACGTGAGTTCCAATTCCATTGAGTCCAGCTCACAGTAAACATGTCTAAACTGCGTGGTCGGTTATGATCTGGTAGCTGCACGAGAGCTGCCAAAACCAGAGAGCTGTGGTTTGTATAGAGAAGAAACGTAAATTCCAATTCAATTGAGTC
>NC_084570.2:40456660-40571660 GCF_033978685.3 Nerophis lumbriciformis | reverse complement strand
GCCAGGAAAGTGACACTGTCCCCCAGCAGGGGGTCTTCACTCAACAATTTCCCAGCAAAGATTCTCTCGCTGACATCTGACGCGCCCCCACTCTAAAACTAAGAACGACCCGTGTCCCCACATTGGGTCTTTCTTTAGCCTGGACTAGGGTGTTTGAGTCTATTTGAGGAAGCACCAGCAGGGGGAGGTGTCCATGAGTGCAGCTGTCGCCAACATGTCCTCTCTTGCCTTTCATCTGTCTCTCTCTTCTGTCTCTCTCTACGTCCACCTCTGCCTCATATCCGCTCTTTTCTTTCAGGACCACCAAAGAAAACAACCACTGGTGTCACCAATTAGCGGCAAGTGGCTGTAGGCAACCCCCTGGTGCATTCATGCACATTAAAATGTTCTTACTGTTTACAATCAACTCTTTAGCGCTTCTAATGCTGACTGAGCATTTTTTGGTCCTTAGTATATATATATATATATATATATATATATATGTATATATATATATATATATATATATATATATACATTCTAAACATATACACATTTATGTATATATGTTTATAATGTTAATATGTATATATGTGTGTGTATATATATATATACAAATATATATATATATATGTCTTAATAAGGTTATCCAAAAAATAGTGCTCGATACCGTAGTAGAGCGCAATATATGTATGTGTGGGAAAAAAAATCACAAGATTATTTCATCTCTACAGGCCTGTTTCATGAGGGGGGGTTTCCCTCAATCATCAGGAGATTTTAATGGGAGCATTCACATACCATGGTTTATATAGGGCACAGAGTGGGTGGGTACAGGCTGGCGTAGGGGCGTGGTGATTGGCTCATGTGTTACCTAGGAGGTGTTTCCGTCTGTGGCGGCATGCTGTTACAATTTCGCTGCGCTTGTTGAGGGATGACAGGTCTGGACGGTAAATAATAAACAGTTTCTCTTTCAAGCATAGGTTGCATCTTTTATTACCACTATTGTAAGGTGTGCTGGATGCAAGAATTTGCCATGTTATTGAATATTCAACATTATTGTCTTTGAGGTCCCAAATGTGTTTGCTGAGTTCTGTGGTATTCAGCAGGTTTTGGTTCCTGAAAGAAGCCTTGTGATTGTTCCATCTGGTTTTGAATTCTCCCTCGGTTAATCCTACATATGTGTCGGATGTGTTAATGTCCTTGCGTATTACCTTAGATTGGTAGACAACTGATGTTTGTAAGCACCCCCCGTTGAGAGGGCAATCAGGTTTCTTTCGACAGTTACAGCCTTTGTTGGTTTTGGAGTCGCTCTGTCCGGGGGCCGACGGCTCATTTGCAATTGTTTTGTTGTGGTTTGAGATGATTTGTCGTATATTGTTCATACAGCTGTAGCTCAATTTAATGTTGTTCTTGTTGAATACTTTTCTTAGGGTGTTGTCTTTGGGAAAGTGTTTGTCAATCAGATTGAGGAATTTGTGTCCAATGTTAGTTGAGACGTTTTTGCTGTATGGGGGGTTGTACCAGATGATGTCGTTTCGTTTTCTGTTCTTTTTTGGCTGGTTTCCTGGCGTGGGTTCATAGGTGAGGGTGAAATTGTATCCGCTTTCATCAAGGGCTTTTTGGTACGGGGGGGTTGCTTGGTCAAATTCAGCTTTGCTAGATGACAGCATCGATAGCCTTTTATTAATTCCGGTAGGTATTCTTTTCGTGGTGGTGGGTGGGTGGTTGCTGTCATGGTGCACGTATTGGAGTGTTGTGTTGGGTTTCGTGAATGGTTGGTAGCTGTTATTTCTCAGGTTGAAAGTGACGTCAAGGAAGTTGACGGTTTGCTTGTTGGCTTCAATCGTGATCCGTAGGCCGTTCTCTTTGAAAATTTGGCATATGCGCTTCTTGGTATTCTCGCTGCTCCTTGGCGAGGCGCGACACACTGCCAGTCCGTCATCACGGTAAATACCAAGGTTCAGATTGAGGCTGGCGAGCTGGGAGAGCTGGGAGAGCTTGCCAGCCTCAATGCCAAATTTTCAAAGAGAACGGCCTACGGATCACGATTGAAGCCAACAAGCAAACCGTCAACTTCCTTGACGTCACTTTCAACCTGAGAAATAACAGCTACCAACCATTCACGAAACCCAACACAACACTCCAATACGTGCACCATGACAGCAACCATCCACCCACCACCACGAAAAGAATACCTACCGGAATCAATAAAAGGCTATCGATGCTGTCATCTAGCAAAGCTGAATTTGACCAAGCAACCCCCCCGTACCAAAAAGCCCGTACAATTTCACCCTCACCTATGAACCCACGCCAGGAAACCAGCCAAAAAAGAACAGAAAACGAAACGGCATCATCTGGTACAACCCCCCATACAGCAAAAACGTCTCAACGAACATTGGACACAAATTCCTCAACCTGATTGACAAACACTTTCCCAAAGACAACAACCTAAGAAAAGTATTCAACAAGAACAACATCAAATTGAGCTACAGCTGCATGAACAATATACGACAAATCATCTCAAACCACAACAAAACAATTGCAAATGAGCCGTCGACCCCCAGTCAGAACGACTCCAAAACCAACAAAGCATGTAACTGCCGAAAGAAACCTGATTGCCCCCTCAACGGGGGATGCTTACAAACATCAGTTGTCTACCAATCTAAGGTAATACGCAAGGACATTAACACATCCGACACATATGTAGGATTAACCGAGGGTGAATTCAAAACCAGATGGAACAACCACAAGGCTTCTTTCAGGAACCAAAACCTGCGGAATACCACAGAACTCAGCAAACACATTTGGGACCTCAAAGACAATAATGTTGAATATTCAATAACATGGCAAATTCTTGCATCCAGCACACCTTACAATAGTGGTAATAAAAGATGCAACCTATGCTTGAAAGAGAAACTGTTTATTATCTACCGTCCAGACCTGTCATCCCTCAACAAGCGCAGCGAAATTGTAACAACATGCCGCCATAGACGGAAACACCTCCTAGGTAACACATGAACCAATCACCACGCCCCTAGGCCAGCCTGTACCCACCCACTCTGTGCCCTATATAAACCATGGTATGCGAATGCTCCCATTAAAATCTCCTGACGATTGAGGGTACCCCCCTCATGAAACAGGCCTGTAGAGATGAAATAGTCTTGTGATTTTTTTTCCCCACACATACATATATTGCGCTCTACTACGGTATCGAGCACTATTTTTTGGATAACCTTATTAAGACATATATATATATATATATATATATATATATATATATATATATATATATATATATATATATATATATATATATATATATATATATATATATATATATATATATAGTATATATATGAAGTAGTCTTGTGATTTTTTTTCCCACACATACATATATATATATATATATATATATATATATATATATATATATATATGTATATATATATCAGTGACGTGCGGTCACTGGAGGCAGGTGAGGCGGGGCCTCACCTGCTATCATGGAAAGAAAAAAAATGTAAAAAGTAAAAAAAAAAAAAGTAATTGTTATATGTATCCAGTGATTATACTATAAAGTTATTTTCCATTTAACTTCACCAGTTTTAGATTATTTTTATTCAAAATCGCTGAATTTTCACATTTGCCGTTCAAATACTGAGAAGAGCCGGTGCGGTGATCAGCAGCCAGTTGAGGCACGTCACTCAATCGTGCCTCACCATGGATTGCGGACTCGGCTAACTGCTGGCCTGCTGTGCAGTGAGACCGTATTGCTATATGAATTATATTATACATTTCCATAGTTTAGTTAGCTGAGGTATATAATGTACAGTGTATTTTGTCAACAACTGTATGTGTGTAACGTATTTCTTGTGCTGAGCAATCATAAAACTGCTGCGAAGACGCACTGTGTGAGGCTCGCGTAATCCCGCCTCTTGGTGCCGGTTAATGCACCTCTGCCGCAGACTGCACCTCCCGACGGGAGCGCCACACCAACCAAAGCCCACACCCAAACCCTCCACGTGCAAGACCCAATCCACCCAAAAAAAGTCACTTAACAAGAAGCCAAAAAGTGCAAAAACAACAATGCTCGCGCCGGAGGAGCCGTGAACGACTGCTGGGACACAACATTAGGTACACCTGCCGACTGCAGCACGGATTTCATATTTCATTCATTCACAACTCCTCCAACATGAACACCACTGTTCCCGCACTTATAAGTAAAGGTAAGACCATAATAACGTTTTTTTTTTTATTAAATGTGCTTTTTTGTGTGCTACAGTTTGTATATGTAAAGTTAAAGTTAAGTTAAAGTACCAATGATTGTCACACACACACTAGGTGTGGTGAAATTTGTCCTCTGCATTCGACCCATCCCCTTGATCACCCCCTGGAATGGGAGGGGAGCAGTGGGCAGCAGTGGCGCCGCGCCCGGGAATAATTGTTGGTGATTTAACCCCCAATTCCAACCCTTGATGCTGAGTGCCAAGCAGGGAAGAATGCTGGTATGAGCTTTTAAACATAACCCGTTAACTGCTGCCAATCAAATGGTGAATAAGATACTCTTTAGGGTTCATATGTTTGTAAATCTGACTGTGATGAAGTCAGTGCCTCACCAGTCATGAACCTCACCGCACGTCACTGATATATATATATATATATATATATATATATATATATATATATATATATATATATATATATATATATATATATATACACAAAACTATAACCCTGGCCCTATTATTATTATTATTTTAATAATATTATTTACAGTCATTATAATAAAACAATATTTTTGATGATAATAATAATAATTATAAAAATATTTATACTAATTTGGAGTAACATCTGAGTCATTGAAAAGGCGTATGCAGACATAGAAAGTATGCAGATGTTATTTCAAACACATATTTTATCAAACTATTTCATCAAGTAAGCTTTAAATGTCACCACTCAGCTGTTGGTGTGTAACACTCTTTCATGCACTCCAAATTATTATTATTAATATTGCTTTTTTCCCCAAGATCATACAAGAAATATTGTGTAAATTATTTTATAGCATCTTCTGGTCGAGTCCTCGATTACAGAATGATTAGCGGGCTGAATATTACATTTTATTGATAAATACAGAAATATGAAGACCATTAACTTGTACAACATGTAATGTACAGACTATTAGAAGCATTTATTCGGGTATAAATATCACATCTTTGACATCTTTGACAATCAAAGCATGATCGTAAGAATCCACATTTTGTGTTATTAATGCGTGAAACTGCTATCTACACATGGATGTGTAGCCCCTCCTCTGAATGCAAGTGCTCCTACAGCAGGTATACATGTTGTGTATTCCTACAAAATCTGACAAAACACCAACACATTGCAGGTATTTTTGTTTTATATTGTCATTAAAAACTTGTTTATGTCCTTTTTGTGTTGAGCTGTTTAAAAGAGCATAATGTTTAAAACACAATTTATTAAACAATGGTAATAAAAACTTGAAAATGTCTGGATGATGTGAGAGAGTCTATTAGCGACTCGTTTTGTCCCATGCTGGCGTTCATCTCTTGGGTACTCATTACGCGTAGCGTCGTCGTCTTTTTGGAACTTGTTGATGTTTGCTTGTTTGGAGCAATGGTGGCCATATTTTTTTGGAGAAAGGCTGTTATTGCTGCGTTGAAAAATCCCTTCTATGACAAGGGTGTCCAAATTGCAGCCCGTAGCTAATTTTTAGCAGCCCGTTTTTAACTCGTTAGCATTCTAAGATTAGCAAACTATCTTCTCTTGGCTAATTTTGTAGGGATACACCTCAGCGTCAACTATGTTGTTACTTGATCAATGATACCTATTAACATGCTAACGTCATATGCTAGCTTTTAAATGTTTTTTTTTTTAAAAAGCACATTTTGTATGTATACACTTCAGTCATATTTTGGTACTTGATGCATACAAACATTAGCGTGCTAATGTTTCACCTCTTTCGTTAGTCCTTTACTGTAAGTGGATTTTACTTTTTAAAATGTTTTTCAAAATAGCAATATAATCGTCAAAGTTCTGGATTTTTGTGGGTTTTGTATCGTTTGTGAGGGCACCAAATAGACATCAGCGTGTTTGCGCATGTTGGCATAGCCACGCATACAGGACAGTTCAGTTTGCCGTTGATGTTGTTGTTTTGACTTGTTAATAAATAGACAGGAAATCTATTTCCCGTTATTTAGAAATGCGCTTATATTTAGACCAATAATCTCCCAACACAGGAAATAGAAAACATGTGGCAATGCAAAAAATAAAATAAAACAAAAAACAAAAAAAAAACAGACTGTCTTTGATAGAATGGAAAATATACATTTCAACAGCAAGATGGTATATTAGAGCTATGTTTCTTAACCAAAAAACAGTGTTAGCATTGTATCCATTTATCAATCAATCAATCAATCAATCAATCAATGTTTATTTATATAGCCCTAATTCAAAGTGACCCTCACTGAAATCGAGTTTGACACCCCTGCAATAAATATTTTTAGTTTTTTTGGCAAAAAATAATACATTTAGTAAGCAAGACGAATTACTTTATTGACATATTATTTCCAGACTTTTGTGGCCACATAAAATGAAGTGGCGGGCCCCCGGGCCTTGATTTTGACACAGGCGACTTAAACTAAACCACGTCGAGTCACATCTCATATCAAAGGCCACAGCGACGACTTTTCAGATCTGTGCATATTTTTCCAACTCATCTTTATATGTGGACACAATCACCACAAATCATCTTTCTTTGCACTTTTATTAGTCAGTTGCTCGTATGTCATTGTAAAGCTTCCTGCGCCTATTTTAGTCTCTTGTGAAAGTTTAGTAAACTCAGCTGGCCCTTTGGCCCATATCCTTTAGCTGCGCTATCCTTAGATTGTGTGTGTGTGTGCGTGTGTGTGTGTGTGTGTGTGTGTGTGTGTGTGTGTGTGTGTGTGTGTGTGTGTGTGTGTGTGTGTGTTTGTGCGCGTGTGTGTGTGTGTGCGTGTGCGTGCGTGCGTGCGTGCGTGCGTGTGTGTGTGTGTGTGTGTGTGTGTGTGTGTGTGTGTGTGTGTGTGTGTGTGTGTGTGTGTGTGTGTGTGTGCAAGCTGCTACAACACGGGCTAAAAGAGCTCTTTCCTTTTATAGCTGCAACCTCCCTCACGTAACCGCCCCAGAAAAGGAGAGAGGGGGAGGTGGGAGACACCGAGTCACATTTACTCTCCGTGCGCAGAAGGGCGCACTCATGCGCGCTTGCATACGAGTGCGCACACCAGATTGCGAAGAGAAGATACTCTGGGCATCCCCCTAAAAATAACAACACGTCCCACAAATAAGGATGACGTCTGGTGCTCAAAATGCTCCTCTTTTAAACGCAAAAAATATATTTTCTATATGGGTATATAAAAAATTTGCAAATAAAATTAAACTCTATTGATTTATTCTGATTGATATTTGTAATGCTATATATGTATATATATGTATAAATATTATATTTATATGCATTTTGTGTTTTGTGAGCAAAATTATTATATATAATATTATAATATCAAATATGATTTAAAAATATAAATATAATTTCCATGTGTTTATTTTTACAAAAATTTTTTACATATATTAATGTGTTTATTTTTCTTAAATTATATATATATATATATATATATATATATATATATATACATACACACAATATTTTATTGTATTTATTTGTATTAATTATTATGTCTATCTATATATATTTATATCTACATGTTATACATTGGTTTAATATTTTAATTACATGCATTTCTTAATGCATTTTAATTTTTATTAAATTAAAATATATATACATATATAGCACGGTGACACAGGGGTTAGTGCATGTGCCTCACAATAAGAAGGTCCTGAGTAGTCCTGATTTCAATCCCGGGCTCGGGATCTTTCTGTGTGGAGTTTGCATGTTCTCCCCGTGACTGCGTGGGTTCCCTCCGGGTACTCCGGCTTCCTCCCACCTCCAAAGACATGCACCTGGGGATAGGTTGATTGGCAACACTAAATTGGCCCTCGTGTGTGAATGTGAGTGTGAATGTTTTCTGTCTATTTGTGTTGGCCCTGCGATGAGGTGGCGACTTGTCCAGGGCGTACCCCGCCTTCCGCCCGAATGCAGCTGAGATAGGCTCCAGCACCCCCCGCGACCCCAAAAGGGACAAGCGGTAGAAAATGGATGGATGGATGGATACATATATATTTCAAGTAATTATTTGTATTAAATATATATATATATATATATATATCATAAAATACATATACACTGTATAAATAATATTTTAATTCCATATATATACATTTTTATGCATTTGTATTAAACATTATATATATATTTATTTTATTAAATAAAACATATATACATTATATATATATATATATATATATATATATATATATATATACATGAATATATAACACATACAACATTATATACACACATATATATATATATATATATATATATATATATATATATATATATATATATATATATATATATATATATATATATATATATATACAACTTTTTAAAATTAATTTGCTTACCACTACATCAGGAGGTTGCCTACAGCCACAGTTAATGCCAATGTCTTTTGACCCGACCTAGGTTTTATAGACAGACGCACCCGGCGATTTTTTAAACATGACTCTGTCCCAGTCCTTCATGTTGTCCTGAGCAGCCAGGACAGAAGAAGGCAACAACCTCCACCAGTTTCCAAATATGTTGATATTTGTCCTTTTAGCGCGTTCACTCTGAGGTCCATTTGTCAAAAGGCAGTCGGCGTTATCGACTAAATCGCTACATCATGAAAGTCATTGAAACGCACACCCTCCCCTCCTCCTACCCCCACGCTTATTGAAAGTGTTGCCGTCAGCGACGCTGTGATTTACAGCCACGTGTACGCCATAATTTTACTGCAAACAGCTTGTAATTTCCAATAAAACTACAGTATGAGCTCATCTTGGACCCCAAAAAAACCGCCATAAAAGTGCGTTAGCGCCGTTAGCATAGCCAGGCGCGCCAAAGCGCTAACATTACATTTTGACGGCTACGCCGCGCATGCTAGATTAGCATATTTTGCTAAATGACCAGGTTGACAGCTTCCTGGTCGGAGGTGGACTGATAGTTGGCAGAGTTCAACCCTGCATTTTAAGACGTGCAGCGAAGCCTAGAATATGGGTTTTTTTTTATGGGAATTGGGATTCAAGTCTAACCAAATTGGTCTTGAGGCTAAAGTTGGTGCGTATATTAAAACAATTCAATACGGGCAAAGAGAAAAGTTATTTCTTGAATCGTTTCCACCGAGGTTTTATACAATGAGCTCTTTTTTGTAAGATGTGCAGTGAAGCCTTATTACGATAAGTCATGATTAGAGTGTAGAAAACATGTGGTTCAAATGGGACCAAATTGGTGCTGATGGTAACAAGTGCCGACATGCGTTAAAACTATATTTCATATATGTTGCAGACAATTAGCATTTAAACATTTTTAAGATGTGTAGCAAAGCCTTATCACGATAAGTCATGATTAGAGCGTAGAAAACATGTGGTTCAAATGGGACCAAATTGTTGCTGATGGTAACACGTGCCGACATGCGTTAAAACTATATTTCATATACGTATGTTGCAGACAATTAGCATTTAAACATTTTTAATATGTGTAGCAAAGCCTTATTACGATAAGTCATGATTAGAGTGTAGAAAACATGTGGTTCAAACGGGACCAAATTGGTGCTAATAGTAACACATGTGGGCATGCGTTAAAATTATATTACATACATGTTGCAGGCAATTAGCATTTAGAATTTTTAATATGTGTAGCAAAGCCTGTTTGTTTATTTTTTTGGATCATTTTTACCAAATTTCTGACAATTTTCATGTCAGTTGTTTTTTTTAAAGAGGCGTAGCGAAGCCTGTTTTTTTCTGCAGTAGAGGTTATCCCTGAAGTTCCAAGTTTCAGACCATTAGCATTACATATTTCTTTAAGAGGTGTAGTAAAGCCTGATTTTTTTTCTGCATATGAGGTCATCCCTGAAGCTCCTTTTATATATATTTTTTTTACAGAGTTTCAGACAATTGGCATTTCATCTTTTTTTAAAGATGTGTAGCGAAGCCTGGTTTTTTTTGTTCTTGTTTGCCATAAAGGTCATCCTTGTAGTTCCTTTTATAATTTTTACTAAATTTCAGAAAATTAGAGCAGTACATATTATTTTAAAGATTTGTAGAAAAGCCCATTTTTTTCTGCATTTAAGGTAATTCCTTAAGTTCCTTTTGTTTTTTTATTACCAAATTTCAGACAATTAGAATTTATTTTCTTTTTTACAGATATGTAGAAATTAGCCTTACATATTTTTTTCAAGATGTGTAGCGAAGCCTATTTTTTTTTTATGTTATAGATTTAATCCTTGAACTCACTTTTATAATTTTTTACCAAGTTTCAGAAAATTAGAAAAAACATTTGTTCTACAGATATGCAGCAAAGCCTGTTTTTTTCCATAAAGGTCATCCTATTAGTTCCTTTTATATTTGTTTTATTACGTTTCAGACAATTGGCATTACACATTTTTTCAAGATGTGTTGCGAAGCCTATTTTTTTCTGTTATAGATTTAATCCCAGAACTCCCTTTTATAATTCTTATCTAGTTTCAAACAGGTAGCACTAAATCATTTTTTAAAGATATGTAGCGAAACCTTTTTTTTCTGCCACAGAGCTAATCCCTGAAGTTCTTTTTATTTATTTTTTTTACCAAATTTCAGAAAACTATTATTACATATTGTTAAGGATGCATAGCGAAGCCTATTTTTTTCTGCTATAGATTTAATCCCTGAAGTTCCTTTTTTAATTTTTACCAAGTTTCAGACAACCAGCATCAAATACATTTTTTAAGATGTGTAGGGAAGCCTGTTTTTTTCCATAAAGGTCACCCTTGTAGTTCCTTTTATAGTTTTTACTACTTTTCAGACAATTCGCATTACAAATTTTAATAATGGGCTTTAATTGTCACAGTAATAATACCGTTTCTTAAAACATAAATACTGTGTATTTTTGGTGCTGTGTATTTTTGGGCCTGCGGTTGATTTATTGCTTATGGGCCTGCGGATGATTTATTGCTTATGGGCCTGCGAATGATTTATTGCTTATTAAGGAAAAAATGAGCACATTTTGATGAAGGTCTCCTTGGAAATTGATGAGGACGACGGCAGCTGCTTTTCAAATCCGAGGTGCAAGAAAGGCTAAGTGTCCTTGTGGCAAATCAACCAATCAGCTGTGAGAGGTTGGCGGTTGGAGCGCGTCCAGTCCCCTGCAGTCCATGGTGACGCTGGCACGTGTGATTGATCAGCTGGATATTAAAGTAAGATGGCGAAGACCACTCCAAGCTTTTTGCTTTATTAGACCTGGAACGCTCCAAAAAGGTGATCTGATGCTGACTCGGGCTTCTGGAAGGTGGAGGTAGTTCTTGAAGGGCAGTCGGACGTTGATAAAGTCGCCCAACCCCCGCCCACACACACACACACACACACACACACACACACACACGCACACACGCACACACACACGCCTCCACTAACTCGCGGGATTGTGGGATTGGCACTTCAACCACACCCCTGCCCCCCCCGATAGCTAAAGGCCAAAAAGGAGTAAAGTGCTGAATGTGCGAAATGGAGACACTTGGGGGTCAAGGAGAGGAGGGGGGGCCGTATCAGGTTGTATTAGTAAATATATATTCAATTACAGGTATATGAATAAATACGTACATTTTTACAGGGTATGAATAAATAAATCAATATTCACAGGGTATATAAAGAAATGAATAAATAAATGTTTGCAGGGCATATTATTAAATAAACAATTACAGGGTATACAAATAATCGAATAAACAATGACAGGGTGTATAAATTAATAAATACATATTCACGGACTATATTGATTAATACATATTTACAGGGTATATAAATAAATAAATACATATTTACAGGTTATATCAATGGATAAATATTTAGAGGGAATATATATATATATATATATATGTGTATATATATATATATATATATATATATATATATATATATATATATATATATATATATATATATATATATATATATATATGTCTTAATAAGGTTATCCAAAAAATAGTGCTCGATACCGTAGTAGAGCGCAATATAAGTAAAAAAAAAAATAAAATAAAACGTCCCTGGACACATGAAATAGTCTTGTGATTTTTTTTCCCCACACATACATATATATATATATATATATATATATATACCTTACAATAGTGGTAATAAAAGATGCAACCTATGTTTGAAAGAGAAACTGTTTATTATCTACCGTCCAGACCTGTCATCCCTCAACAAGCGCAGCGAAATTGTAACAACATGCCGCCATAGACGGAAACACCTCCTAGGTAACACATGAACCAATCACCACGCCCCTAGGCCAGCCTGTACCCACCCACTCTGTGCCCTATATAAACCATGGTATGCGAATGCTCCCATTAAAATCTCCTGACGATTGAGGGTACCCCCCTCATGAAACAGGCCTGTAGAGATGAAATAGTCTTGTGATTTTTTTCCCCACACATACATATATATATATATATATATATATATATATATATATATATATATATATATATATATATATATATATAAGGATTGTACAGTATATAGTATAGTATCGCGATACTAATGAATCATATTCGGTGCTATACCGCTTCTAAAAAGTATCGGCCCCCTGCTTCCCATATTCGTCACGTCATGATATTGCTGGTTTACAAGCAGACGAGCATGTTCGGCAGCGCACACACACGGAGTACTTACAAGCAGACACGAAGTGTAGACCAAAAAGGGAGAACGGACGCATGTTGGCCTAAAAAGTAAAGATAAAGGTGAAGTTATAACACTGAAAACACCCGCAGGAAGAGGTGATTTAAGACATGGCTAGCTAGCTAGCGGCTAACATCTATCCGCAGTCGGCAGTGTTTTAGCTACTTCTAAATCACTAATCCTGGCCTCCATGGCGACAAATAAAGTATGTTTCTTACACGTACCATTATCACTGCAGGACGAAGAATAGCTAAACATGTTTCACTACGCACCGGAGCTCACAGGCGTCACCGCTAATGACGCAGTTCATGATTGTAAACAAATGCCATGGGTGGATCTACACATGACATCCACTATAATGATACCAAGTACAGGAGCGTATCTAGTCGATACTACTATGATTACATCAATACTTTTTAGCATCACAAAATCTTCTTTCGTTTTTATTAAATGTATATTATGTTTATTAACTCAATAAATACGACCCTGGACACATGAGAACTTTGAATATGACCAATGTATGATCCTGTAACTACTTGGTATCGGATCGATACCTAAATTTGTGGTATCATCCAAAACTAATGTAAAGTATCAAACAACAGAAGAATAAGTGATTATTACATTTTAACAGAAGTGTAGATAGAACATGTTGAAAGAAAAAATAAGCAGATATTAACAGTAAATGAACAAGTAGATTTATAATACATTTTCACACTTTGTCCCTCAAAATGTTGACAAAATAATAGAATGATAATGACACAATATGTTACTGCATATGTCAGCAGACTAATTAGGAGCCTTTGTTTGTTAACTTACTACTAAAAGACAAGTTGTCGAGTATGTTCACAATTTTATTTAAGGACAAACTTGTAATAAGAAACATATGTTTAATGTACCCTAAGATTTTTTGTTTAAATAAAGACAATAATGAAACATTTTTTGTGGTCCCCTTTATTTAGAAAAGTACCGAAAAGTATCTATATATATATATAATTAATTTTAAATTATCATAATAATTCATTTAAAATGACCATATTTAATTATTAAAATAATTGCTTGTTTATCAACAACTTTAGGATTTTATTCACTACATTTTGAAGCTCCCAGAAGCCAAGTTATGTTTTATTCCTTAATATTTATTTATGCAAGTTTGAAGTATCAATTATCCAAACACAGTTTTGTTTGCATATTTTCAGGATGTAGATATATATATATATATATATATATATATATATATATATATATATATATATATATATATATATATATATATGTGTATGAAATACTTGACTTGGTGAATTCTAGCTGTCAATATACTCCTCCCCTCTTAACCACGCCCCCAACCACGCCCCGCCCCACCCCCGACCACGCCCCCACCTCCCGAAATCGGAGGTCTCAAGGTTGGCAAGTATGTCCTCTTTAGACTGTCTAAATACCTAAACATCACTTTTAGACTGTCTAAATTCATTAAAATCCCTTTTAGACTGTCTGAACATCTAAAAAAAATGCTTTTAGACTGTTTAAATTCATTGAATTCACTTTTAGACTGTCTAAATACCTACAAATTACTTTTAGACTGTCTAAATTCATTAAAATCACTTTTAGACTGTTTAAATTCATTAAAATCACCTTTTATATGTCTAAATTCATTAAAAAATACTTTTAAAATGTCTAAATTCCAGCATAGAGGCTACATTTTTGTACAACAGTTACACTATTGTGCGACATCCAACCTCAAAGTGTAGAAAAAGACTAAATATTAGTACACATAACAATATAATATATGTATCATATTATGGGATGTTGGATGACAGAAATTGCTGCAGCTGCAAACAATGAGGTCATTAATATTCACATTTGCATTTTTGACTGACATGTCAGCTGGCAGAGGAACGCCCTGTCAGCATATTTGCTGCTGTTGCTAGAATGCTAAGTTACACCAAGTTTTGTCTTGGACGTGCTCACACTAACTAACCCACTCACACATATATCTGACTAACCACTCACACGTACAGTCGCGGTCAAAAGTGTACATACCAGAGGTGTGGACTCGAGTCACATGACTTGGACTCGAGTCAGACTCGAGTCATGAATTTGATGACTTTAGACTCGACTTGACAAAATGTAAAAAGACTTGCAACTCGACTTAGACTTTAACATCAATGACTTGTGACTTCACTTGGACTTGAGCCTTTTGAATTGACATGACTTGACATGACTTGCTACTTTCCCCAAAACCCAAAGATGAAAAAGTTATTCGGGAGCGCTCCGTATTTTTCATTGTGTACTTGTCTATCAGCGTTGCGTGTGTCAGCTGGTGTGCTCTCAGTACAACAGCCAATCAAATTAGATCTACTTTGTTTTCATCACACAGCATTCATCCAATCAAATTGCAGGACAACCAACGAAGAAGACATGTCCAAACCACACGCCAGTGAACAAAAAATGATACCTAAAATAATTTTGTTTGGGTATAAAAATTACGAGGTGGTCAACACAAAACGGTTTGCAGTATGCAACACATGCGGTTCGAAAATTACTGATGGAGAGGCAACAACTTCCAACTTCGTCCGGCATTTGAAGTTGCACAAAGAACGGTAAGTTTTGAATGTAAGATAACGTTTATTGGCTAAGTAACGTGACTTTTATTTGCTGTGTAGTTAAATCAGTGAGGCTGTAAACTCACTGCTAACGTTATTGCAAACACGGGAATCTGTTGCAGTTCACTACCTTATTCATACTTTTTGTTCAGTGATTTTTTTTAAGCAGGGTTACGTTAGTCAATATATCACACGTAACGTTAGACGGCGGTCAGCAGCACCGCGTATTTTAGACACCTAAAAAAAGACAAAAATAGTAAAATAAAGGTCAGTTAAAATGTATACTATATTATGAATATGTGTACCGTTTTAGCTAGCTTTCTGACATACTGTTGGTTGTTTACCTCAGTGGTCCCCAACCACCGGGCCGCGGCCCGGTACTGGTCCGTGGATCGATTGGTATCGGGCCACACAAGAAATATATATTTTTTTTTCCTCTTTTTTTAATTAAATCAACATAAAAAACACAAGATACACTTACAAGTAGTGCACCAACCCAAAACAACTCTCTCCCCCCTTTTGTTCTGGGCATTGAACATGAAGACTCTTCCTTCACTGTTCCGAGTGGCCATGAGAGTCTTGGCAGTGCCTGCCTCCAGTGCTCCAGTGGAGCGAGTTTTCAGCCATGGTGGCATCATACTACGCCCCTATCGTGCACAAATGACTGACAGACTCTTGGCTAATTTGGTCTTTTGCAAATGCAATGCAGCATAGGGCCCTGACATATAAAAAGTACAACTTTTTTGTTAAGTTCACGTATATGTCATGTTTTTTCAATGTTAACACTTTTGTACAAATAAGTACATTTGCACTTTATTTTTCAATGTGTTTGTTCTGTAAAGGAATGAGTTAATGTTTAAAATGACTGGTTAATAGTGCTATTATAAAGTGCAATGTCAGCACAATTTTCTTTCCTGCAATTTAAAATGCACTTGTTTTAATAAATAAATACAGCGTTTGAAAAGCATACACAATCTGTGTTAATATATTAGTCTGTGGTTAAAAGGACTTGAAAGGACTCGAAACTCAAAATGCAGGACTTAGGACTTGACTTGAGACTTTCCAGTCTTGACTTTGGACTTGACTCGGGGCTTGCCTGTCTTGACTCGGAACTTGACTCGGACTTGAGGGCAAAGACTTGAGACTTACTTGTGACTTGCAAAACAATGACTTGGTCCCACCTCTGGTACATACACTTGTAAAGAACATAATGTCACAGCTAAATTTTTGCTTCATCTGACATCACATGGACAAATACAAGACCTTCTGGAGGAAAGTGCAGTTGGGTGTTCCAACAGGACAATGACCCCAAACACACGTCAAGAGTGGTAAAGGAATGGCTAAATCAGGCTAGAATGAAGGTTTTAGAATGGCCTTTCCAAAGTCTTGACTTAAATGTGTGGACAATGCTGAAGAAACAAGTCCATGTCAGAAAACCAACAAATGTAGCTGAACTGCACCAATTTTGTCAAGAGGAGTGGTCAAAAATTCAAGCAGAAGCTTGTGGATGGCTACCAAAAGCGCCTTATTGCAGTGAAACTTGCCAAGGGACATGTAAGCAAATATTAACATTGCTGTATGTATACTTTTGAGCCAGCAGATTTGCTCACATTTTCAGTAGACCCATAATAAATTCATAAAAGAACCAAACTTCATGAATGTTTTTTGTGACCAACAAGTTTCCGCACTATAAGGCGCACCTAAAAACCACAATTTTTCTCAAAAGCTGACAGTGCGCCTTATAACCCGGTGCGCTTTATTACGATTCATTTTCATAAAGTTTCGATCTCGCAACTTCGGTAAACAGCCGCCATCTTTTTTCCCGGTAGAACAGGAAGCGCTTCTTCTTCTACGCAAGCAACCGCCAAGGAAAGCACCCGCCCCCATAGAACAGGAAGCGCTTCTTCTTCTACTGTAAGCAACCACCCGCCCCCGGAAGAAGAAGAAAAAACGCGCGGATATCACCGTACGTTTCATTTCCTGTTTACATCTGTAAAGACCACAAAATGGCTCCTACTAAGCGACAAGGATCCGGTTCATAAAAAGACGCAATCTCTCCATCCGCACACGGATTACTACCGTATTTCACAGCAACTGATATTCCTGTGAACCGCACTGTGGAACGGGAGCACGTACGGTGAATATTCGCACCACAGGGAATGAGAAGTCATCCTTCACTGTGGTTCTAGCTTGCCATGCTAACTTCCACCCATGGTGATATTCAAAAGGAAGACCTTGCCAAAAGAGACCTTTCCAGCCGGCGTCATCATAAAAGCTAACTCGAAGGGATGGATGGATGAAGAAAAGATGAGCGAGTGGTTAAGGGAAGTTTACGCGAAGAGGCCGGGTGGCTTTTTTCACACAGCTCCGAAGGCGAACACACCTTCACTAAGACGGGCAGACAGCGCCGGACGACATACGCCAACATTTGCCAGTGGATCGTAAATGCCTGGGCAGATATTTCGGTCACAACTGTGGTCCGAGCTTTCCGGAAGGCAGGATTCACAGAACTGCTGCACAACAACAGCGACACTGAATCCGATGACTTCGACGAGACGGAGCCGGCCATTTTTGGATCCCACGCTTGCGCAACTTTTCAATTCGGACACCGAAGACGAAGAATTCGAAGGATTTACGAATGAAGAATAACTTCAGAAGGTGAGCGCTATGTTTATTTTGTGTGTTGTGACATTAACGTTCGAGCAACATTATGTTGCTATTGCTCTACACCATTTTGAATTTTACTATGTTTGTGATTGCACATTTGCGTACATTTTGGGACAGAGTTGTTAGAACGCTGGTTTTCAATATATTATTAAAGTTTGACTGAACTATCTGACTGTTTTTTTGACATTCCCTTTAGCGCAGCGTAGGCGCGGCTTATAATCCGGGGCGGCTTATTGGTGGACAAAGTTATGAAATATGTAATTCATTGAAGGTGCGGCTAATAATCCGGTGCGCCTTATAGTGCGGAAAATACGGTATGTGCTCCAATCACTCTGTCACAAAAAAATAAGAGTTGTAGAAATGTTTGGAAACTCAAGACAGCCATGACATTATGTTCTTTACAAATGTATGTAAACTTTTGACCACGACTGTATATGTGACTAACCCACTCACACGTACAGTATATCCGACTAAAACACTCTTGGAACTAGACATGGTTTTTTTTAGAATAGGTTATGTTATATGTGACAAAATGTGTTGACTTTTGGTGGGATTTTTTTGCGCCATGACCAGAGTAGGTTGTTTGGATTGGGTCAAATAAGTTAATGCTGTGCTGTTTCCACTTCAAAACACAATTCAAGGTCATTGACTTGACTTATTCGTCTTGTCCACAAGATGGTGGTAAATTTGCAGCAATCAGAATGTTCGATAGTCAAAATTAATTTGAAAATTGAAGACACCTCACTTGGCGCACGGATCGTAGTTTGGACGCCGCTGCTGTAGAGTTAATAAAATATCAACATCAGGAGGTTGCCTACAGCCGCAGATGTTCATGCAAACTTTTCGACTCCGCGCTGATTCGTTTTTTGGCCGACCCCTAAACTTTCACTGAATAGGCGTTGGCTTCCTACTCAAGCTAGTCACACACTGCTTTGGGACGGCCCTTCCACGTGTCGCTGGACCGTACAAAACAGCACAGACTCCCAAGGATTTGTTGCGAGCTTGAGTGGTGTTTTTTTTATGAACGTGGAAGTCAAAGAGAAGCACAACTCGGAAGCACCGCTGTAGGATTTAGAATGGTGGTGTGAAATATGCGCCGCCGACAAGCGGAGTGTAACGTGTCAAATCAATGAACACGTCTAAATATAGACTTGTCTCATGTGACGCTGACACCGACCCGACACACACATTTTTGTTTTCCCATTGTGTTCCGTCATATAGAGGATCTTTGACTATAATGTTTGCTGTAAGTGCTCAAAAACAGCAGAGCCCTTATGTGATATAAACAATCTTTGGCTAGAGTTTGCAGTAGGTTGTTGATAACAATGTCAAATAGAGGATCTTTGACTATCCTTTTGGCTCTGGGTCCTCAAAAACAGCAGCACCCTCCATCATATAAACAATCTTTGACTAGAGTTTGCAGTAGGTTTTTAATAACAACATCATATAGAGGATCTTTGACTATCATTTTGGCTGTAGGTGATCAAAAACAGCAGAGCCCTCATGTGATACAAACAATCTTTGTCTAGAGTTTGCAGTAGGTTGTTGATAACAACATCAAAAAGAGGATATTTGACTACCCTTTTGGCTTTAGGTCCTCAAAAACAGCAGCACCCTCCATCATAAAAACAATCTTTGACTAGAGTTTGCAGTAGGTTGTTAATAACAACATCATATAGAGGATCTTTGACTATCATTTTGGTTGTAGGTGCTCAAAAACAGCAGAGCCCTCAAGTGATGCAAACAATCTTTGTCTAGAGTTTGCAGTAGGTTGTTGATAACAACGTTAAATAGAGGATCTTTGACTCTCATTTTGGCTGTAGGTCCTCAAAAACAGCAGCGCCCTCCATCATATAAACAATCTTTGACTAGAGTTTGCAGTAGGTTGTTAATAACAACATTATATAGAGGATCTTTGACTGTTATTTTGGCTGTAGGTGCTCAAAAACAGCAGCGCCCTCAAGTGATACAAACAATCTTTGTCTAGAGTTTGCAGTAGGTTGTTGATAACAACGTTAAATAGAGGATCTTTGACTCTCATTTTGGCTGTAGGTCCTCAAAAACAGCAGCACCCTCCTGTCATATAAACTATATTTGACTAGAGTTTGCAGTAGGTTGTTAATAACAACATTATATAGAGGATCTTTGACTATCATTTTGGCTGTAGGTCCTCAAAAACAGCAGCACCCTCCTGTCATATGAACAATCGTTGACTAGAGTTTGCAGTAGGTCGTTAATAACAACATTATATAGAGGATCTTTGGCTATCATTTTGGCTGTAGGTGCTCAAAAACAGCAAAGCCCTCCTGTCATATAAACAATCTTTGGCTAGAGTTTGCAGTAGGTTGTTAATAACAGTGTCATTACAGGATCTTTGAATTGTGATTTTGCAGTACTGTAGTCAGTAAAAACAACAGAGCCCTCTTGTCATATAAACAATCTTTGGCTAGAGTTTGAAGTAGGTCGTTAATAACAACTTTTATAGAGGATCTTTGACAATCATTTTTTTTGTAGGTCCTCAAAAACAGAAGAGTCCTCCTGTCATATAAACAATCTTTGGCTAGAGTTTGCAGTAGGTTGTTAACAACAGCGTCATTAGAGGATCTTTGGATAGTGATTTTGCTGTCGGTCCTCAAAAACAGCAGAGCCGCCCTGTAATATAGCAGATTTTTGGCTTGTGTTTTTACAGAAGGTTATCTACAACAGCAGAGTGATCTCGTCATATAGAGGATCTTTGGATTGTGGTTCTGCCGTACTGTGGGTCAGTAAAAACAGCAGTATTCCTGTCACATAGAGGATCTTTGCTGTAGGTGCTCAAAAACAGCAGAGCCCTCCTATCATATAGAGCAGTTGTCCCCCAACCTTTTTGTAACTGGGGGGTGGGGGGGTATAGAGGATCTTTGAGTAAAGTTTGCAGAGGTCGCTAATAACAGTAGAGTACTCACTCATGTTACGTAGAGGATCTTTGGATTGTGATTTTGCAATACTGTCGGTCAGTAAAACCAGCAGTATTCCTGTCACATAGAGGATCTTTGACTAGTGTTTTTGCTATAGGTCCTCCAAAGCAGCAGAGCCCTCCTGTCATATAAACAATCTTTGACTAGAGTTTGCACTAGGTTGTTAATAACAGCAGAGCACTCACTCATGTTATGTAGAGGATATTTGGATTGGGATTTGGCAATACTGTCAGTCAGTAAAACCAGCAGTACTCTTGTCACATAAAGGATCTTTGCTGTAGGTGCTCAAAAACAGCAGAGCCCTCCTGTCTTATAGAGGATATTTGACTAGAGTTTGCAGAGGTCGCTAATAACAGCAGAGTACTCACTCATGTTACGTAGAGGATCTTTGGATTGTGATTTTGCAATACTGTTCGTCAGTAAAACCAGCAGTATTCCTGTCACATAGAGGATCTTTGACTAGTGTTTTTGCTGTCAATCCTCAAAACAACAGAGCCCTCCTGTCATATAAACAAACTTTGACTACAGTTTGCACTAGGTTGTTAATAACAGCAGAGCACTGACTCATGTTATGTAGAGGATCTTTGGATTGGGATTTTGCAATACTGTCGGTCAATAAAACCGGCAGTGCTCCTGTCACATAGAGGATCTTTGCTGTCGGTGCTCAAAAACAGCAGAGCCCTCCTGCCATATAGAAGATCTTTGACTAGAGTTTGCAGAGGTCGCTAATAACAGCAGAGTACTCACTCATGTTACGTAGAGGATCTTTGGATTGTGATTTTGCAATAGCGTCGGTCAGTAAAACCAGCAGTTTTCCTGTCACATAGAGGATCTTTGACTAGTGTTTTTGCTATAGGTTATGAAAAACAGCTAAGCCCTCCTGTCATATACACAATCTGTGGCTTGTGTTTTAACAAAAGGTTATCAACAACCACAGAGGGATCTAGTGTTATAGATGATCTTTGTCCAGCGGGGACACACTATGTATGCGTCCCCGTGCAAACAATTAGTTTCTTAAACTCGTTGGTCCGTCCAACGGTCGCCTTTGGGCCGAGGAGAGCGTGGCTTGCAACCTCCGCACGTTCATAAGACGACTGTACCTTTAAGGTCAAGGTGAGCGGCAAAGCAAGCGCCTCGAATGAAGTTAAACAACGTTTCAATTATCCTTATCGACAGCGGAGGCGTGCCTCGTCCTGTCGTGGTTGGGGGGGCTTTGGAGGGCCCTGGACTTTGGGGACAAGCTGCCGAGACATTGATGGATCTCAGTCCTGCTTTCCATAATCCTTTTTCCAGGAAAAGAGGAAGGACAAGAGGGAGCATCACGTGATCGTCACACCGGCCTCTCATTGGACGACAAGCCAGGAAGTAATGATTGTGAGGACTTTTCTTCCCCTCTGGACCAGGGTTTGGCTTTCACTTCACAAAATATAAAACGTGAGGCTTTTATGGAGTTGGAAGTGACGGCCATGCTCCCGAGGACACGTGAGAAGTGGCTGATGAAAGGTCTGGGTGAGGCCGCCGTCAGATATGGTTGAGATATGGTTGAGATATGGGCGAGCTAAGGATATCCTGAGGCGGCCTGATAATATAAAGTGGACTTTTGCAACCTTCAATCTCTCCTCCTGCCTCCTGGCGCATCTCTGCAACCTGTTGATGGTCGCAGTGGAAACAATAACGTCCACCCCAAAATATACACTCTAAAAACAATGTGTCGATTTAACGGAAAACATTTTTTTCCGAATGAAGCACTATTCTTACCTGTAACGACTCTTAATTGATTCAAAAAAATCAACAACAACAAAAAAATATATATATATATAAATATATAAATACAGATATATATATATATATATATATATATATATATATATATATATATAAATACATAAATACAGATATATATATATGTATCTATATATATACATATATATGTATATATATATATATATATATAAATATATATATATATATATATATATATATATATATATATATATATATATATATATATATATGTATGTATGTATGTATGTACGGATTCATTCATTTCCTTTAACAGCGATCATTTTTTTAACGCGCGATTAACGTTTTTGACCCTCGGCCCGTTCCGTAGCTTGGGGAAATGGCGTCCAGTTACTGTTGAGCCCCAGGCAAGAAAATAGCAAGCAGAACTGCACAAAGTAAGGGGGACCTTAAGGAAATCTCAGATCCAAATTGAACCGCGATTCTTACCTGTAACGACTCTTTATCGATTAAAAAATTATCAAAAATAAAATAAAATATAATAAAATAAAATGTATGTATATTTACTGTATCTATTATTTTTTTGTGTTAATTAGAGTTTTTAATTTAAAATTATATCGATATTTACATACATATACATTTATTTTTTTTTTCCTGAGTAGCTGGACTGGACAGATTTTAAAAAATTATATATATATATATATATATATATATATATATATATATATATATATATATATATATATATATATATATGTATGTGTGGGAAAAAAAAATCACAAGACTACTTCATCTCTACAGGCCTGTTTCATGAGGGGGTTCCCTCAATCATCAGGAGATTTTTTTTCCCACACATACATATATTGCGCTCTACAACGGTATCGAGCACTATTTTTTGGATAACCTTATTAAGACATATATATATATATATATATATATATATATATATATATATATATATATATATATATATATATATATACACATTCGTGTTTGGATTACAGTTAAGTGCATTGAAAACATAAAATGTAGATTGTTAATCAAACAGCTTTAGTAAGATGGAATAGAAGCTGAGCATAAACAAAGACGTTAGAGAAGAAATCTAAAGTCACTTTTATCAGAGATTTTCGTCAAAACATGTCAAGTCTTTTCTCATACCAATTACACACGCCCGGTTGACGGCTTCACAATAATAGCGCTACGCTTCACATCTGGTGTAAACAACAAAACAATAAAAAATGGTCCTACAATACGATCATGCTGTGATAGTCTGTGATATGTCTACCTATGTAAATGTTTTCTGGCAAATTGAAGTTAAGTCTATTGTAATGGCAGCGGCAATATGAAGGAGGAAGACTGTCTTTGAACAATCATCTCTTTTTCTTTGCTACCACTGAGACTAGGTTTAATACTGTGTGCATGCCTATCACTGCCCTCTGCAGCAGTAATTACAGTTGACTACACAATATTACCATCATTATGGTATATTTTTTTATAACCAGTTCTGATTAATGGTCTGCAATTGCAGAATGTTTAACAGGCTGAATATGATATTTTATTAATAAATAGGTAGAGAGGGTTAAACATTGTAATACTGAGATATGAATGCCATCAACCTAGCGCTACATGTAAAATACAGAATATAAGAAACATAAAAAATATCACCTAACATATTTGACAATCAAAGCATGATCGTAACAATCCACATTTAGTGTTATTGCGTGAAACTGCTATCTAAACATGGACGTGTAGCTCCTCTCCTCTAAATGCAAGTGCTCCTAAAGCAGGAATACAAATTCTGTATTCCTACAAAATAGAAAATCTTGCAAGACACTAACTCACTGCTGGTATTTTTTGTTTTAATTCTCTTTAAAAAGTGTGTTTATATCCTTTTCATGTTGAGCTGTTTCAAGAAGCATAATGTTTTAAACATTCCATTAAAGAAAATTAATCGTCCCGTCATGGTATTTAAAACGACCTGTACACTTATTAATGACAAAAAAGTATATATTTCCGCAATTAATCGTGATTAATTTTGGGTTAACTATGAACATGGGATTAATCATGATTAAATATTGTAATCATTTGACAGCCCTAATATATATACTTATATATGTATGTATGCAATATTTGTATATATATATATATATATATGTATATATATATAAATATATAAATATATATATATATTTATACATATATATATATATATATATATATATATATATATATATATATATATATATATATATATATATATATATATATATATGTGTGTATTTTGAATCGAGAATCGATTCTGAATCGACTCGTTACCCCGAAGAATCGAATGAAATCGTGTGGTGCCCTAAGACTCACAGCCCTAGTAATTACTACGTTGCATTAAATGTACCTTTCTGTTCCGCCTCCACCCACAGAGACAAAGACAGTGGATGACTGACAAGAGTGTTCACTCTGTCTTTTCATTCCATTTTAGGTAACTCAAAAAGTTGCGGGCAGATTTTCTTCAAACTTTTAGGAAACGTCAGAAATGGGATAAAGAACACATGATTACATTTTGGGTCTGATCCAGATCCGGTCTGGATTCAGGACTTTTGGCATGTACATTTTGGTGTTTTATGAATGTTACGAGTTTAAACATCGCCATAGTTTTGACTATAGTTGATGATTTAAGATTTTAAAAATAGCAACAAATGGACATCTACATGATTTGCCCAAGTAGATGGACAGGACAGATTTAAAACAATAAAAAAATAAATACCAATTATTTGATTTTTATTACACTTTTTCTTTTTATTGCATCTCTTAACATTGCAAACATTCCACTCAGCACTTCATATTGTGTTTATATTGTGTCTTTTTTTCTTTTCTCACAAAAATGACACAAACATATGAAAAGTGCTGATTATAATTAGAAGGTTAAACATTTATCGCAATTCACTTTTGTTTTTTTTGTTTTTTTTTGTCTATAATGTTTTTATTATTTCTATTTTTTTGTTTGTTTGTTTCCTATTGCCTGTATTTTTTTTGTTTTATCCCAACAAATGAATAAATAAATACATTAAGAAAAGAAGGCGGAAAAATACAATTATTATATTTACAACACTTGTGTGCAGGGTTCAATTTAGAATTCACGTATTTACAGTGTAAGTTTTTTTTTTTTTAGTTTATTTGTTTTATAAACCTGTATTAGTCAAATAATAGTGCACACCAACACGGAAGATGTTTTGTGTTTCTGGTTAAATGTGGACGTGTTATGGCAAAATATGGCATAAAAATTATAATCAAAACATTTGAAAAATGAATACAAATATCTTAATTTCGATTAGCTAATTAGTCAATTTATTTAGTGAAACGTAAAAAAAAAAAATCTAATAAAAAGGTTAGATTTTTATACAGTAGCATTTTTTCTACAACCAATTTGGGTTCTGTGAGTTTTTGAAACAAACTTGTACTGAACAAACTGAACAGAGCAAAAAAAACAGCTATATACAATAGCACACAAGCTAAAATGTGACATTTGACTTCATGAGTTGTGGTGGCCACTAGGTGTTGATTATCAGGGTCATAGGTCAGGGGCGGGGTCACAGTCAGGTGTGCCAATACTCGGACCAATGGTAGCTAAGGATGATTTGCTTTATTTATGGAGGGGACTATCTATGTTTCACCATCTAGTCTTGCCCGCCCTGTACCCTCCCACCGGGTGGGTACAGGGCGGGCAAGACTAGATGGTGAAACATAGATAGTCCCCTCCATAAATAAAGCAAATCACCCCATCCCCCCCCGCCCCTCCGCCCTCCCTATTGGGAGGCTATTTTTTGCCCCTCTTCACTAAATAAGGCCGTGCAGCGTGGCTGGGAGACGAGGGGTGTGCGTCCATCGCTCCTACCTTGCTATAAAAGTGTCGGGACGATGGGGGTTTCCTCTGATCGCCCTTCTTCCTCGCGCTTCTCTCTCTCTCTCTCTCTCTCTCTCTCTCTCTCTCTCTCTGTCACTTAACTTTACACCCCCCCCCCCATCCCCCACGCCCCGTCCTTCAACTCCAGGTTGTCCATAACCTGCTCTACCCAACTTTTAAAGCTTTTATTCTCTATTGACATGTCATTTATTTTGGAGGCTACTATTTTTTTTAATTATTATTGCCTTTTATTTTGAAGGATTTTATTCTTATATTTTGACTGGAGGGATGGCAAAGGAATATGACGACAAAAGGACCAAAAGTAAGCAATAATTGTGATTATTCTTTAAAAAAAAGTCATTTCACCTTTTTTTAAAGAATATTTATTTATTTCGAACCTGTACGTTAATTTGGACATGTATTTGTGTACATTCTTAATAGAGATCAGAATGCGCCAAATCCCTTTTTGGTTTAGTCGGCGCTCAAGTTTGGATTTGATAATTCTTTTAAAAAAAACGTTTTATCATTATTACTTTTTTCAGTATTTTTATAAAAAATTACTACACCTTTAAATACTATTTTGGGGGTTCTGATGTATAAAAAATTACACCTACTAAAATATATTTATTATTATTATATTTATGTTTTATTATTTTCTTTATAATCCTGATATTTTCAACATCTAAAAAATATCTACTGCATTTATTTGAGCTATTATCATAAATAATATATATATTCTCTTTTCATCAAATAATTAATTTCAAAATACTTTTTTTTTTAAATAAAAAAATAAAAAGTAAAATCGATCTACAGTATATAATTCTGATATTTTCAATATCTAAAAAAATGTCTTACATTTATTTGAGCTATTAACATTTTTATTCGTTATTAATATTTTTTCCATCTAAAAATTAATCTCAAAATACTTAAACATAATATTTGTATTATTATTTATTATTTAGTAAGTGTTGAAAAATGTACCACACTTTTAAATACGATTTAAATAACACTTTATAACATATAATTTTTGAATTTTATAAATATATTTTATGTTTTATAAATGTTTTTCTTCAGAAAATAGATACATACATTAAAAGTAAAATATCCTAAAATAATCCTGATAGTTTCAACATCTAAAAAAAAATGTCTTGAATTTATTTGAGCTATTATCCTATTTATTATTTATTATTATTTTTCCATGTAAACTTTCATCTCAAAATACTTAAACAAAATCGTTTTATTATTTATTTATTTAGTAAGTTTGGAAAAATGTACCACACCTTTAAATACTATTTGATTGTCTAAAACTTACACCTAATAAAATATCATTTTTGAATTGTATTTATTTTATGTTTTATATATATTTTCTTTCTTCAGAAAATAGATACATAAATAAAAAGTAAAATATATCCATATAATCCTGATATTTTCAACATCTAAAAAAATGTGTCTTGCATTTATTTGAGCTATTATCATATTTGTTATTAATGAATATTTGTTCATCAAAAAATGTATCTCAAAAAACATTAAAAAGATCTTTTTATTATTATTTATTTATTTAGTAATTTTAGAAAAATGTACCACACTGTTAAACTCAATTTAATCGTCGAATAATTACACCTAATAAAATATCATTTTTGAATTGTATGAATGTATTTTATGTTTTATATTTATTTATTTTCTTCAAAAAATAGATACATAAATAAAAAAGTAAAACATATCTATGTAATCCAGATATTTTCAACATCTAAAAAAATGTGTTTTACATTTATTTGAGCTATTATCATATTTATTATTTATGAATATTTTTTCATCTAAAAATTTATCTCAAAATACATTAACAAAATATTTGTATTATTATTTATTTATTTAGTAAGTTTTTAAAAATATACCACACCATCAAACACAATTTAATTGTCCGAAAATTACACAAATAAAATATCATTTTTGAATTGTATAAATGTAATTTATGTTGTATATTTATTTATTTTCTTCAGAAATATCAAGTCAAATATGTCTATATAATCCTGACAGTTTCAACATTTACAACATGTATTTCTTGTATTTATTCAGGTTATGTTATTTTAAAAACATACATTTATGTAAAATCATTTAAAAATAGTTTTTCATAAAGTGTACTGATGATGATTGTTATTGAATGGTGCTGCACTTGTGTCCAGACCTGCACCAAAGAGCCACGTTTTTTTCAATCGGACGTGTCGTTTTGGACACAATAATTCACAAATAATTGGGAAATTCGTCTACCGCTTTTTTATTTATTTTTTTAATATTTTTTTTGAACAATCCCGGTTTGTCCTTCAGCTCTCTCGCTGACCGTGGTCTCCTCGTTCGCCCTTTCCTCTGTCCGCCGTGGACGGACAGCTGACACATTCCGCTGCCCAGTCATCACTTCACAAACCTCTCAGTGGTTATTGGCTCCTTTTTTTTTTTTTGCACTGGGTCACCCCTCCATCTCCTCCCCTTCTTCCATCCACCTCCTCTCATTATAACCACGAGAGAGAGGGAGAGAGAGAGAGGCAAGTCCCGTGACCCCTTCCTTTTCTCTCCCCCCTGTCCTCTCCTTCACTCCTCCTCCTCTTTCCTTTTCCTCGCCGCATCCTTAAACTCTCCATCGCTGATTCAGCCCCCAGCCTTCGCCTGCAGCGCCCGCCCCTCCTGGACTGCTCTGACGTCCACCAGGTAGCTTTTTCTCTTTTCTTTGCATCCCCGCACCTGAAATGTGCTTACCGCCATCATTCTCCCAACTTGTACTGCACGTGGTGGCGGAGGAGGGGGGAGAGGGGGAGGGGGAAGGAACGCCGACTCGACAAATTTTAGGCGGGGTTAAAAGGTCAAAGTTTGGATTTGTTAAAATAAAAAAAGTTTGGATTTTAGTCAACTAAACAATTAAAACAACTATTTAATTTGTTTTGTTGCAACATTAGCTAGAAAAATATTTTTTGGTATTATTGAAATGTTTAAAAAAATATTATTATTAATATTATTTTTATCAGATTAATCACACTTTTGAATTTGGATTAATCGTGATTAATCAGAGTAAATGACTTGCATAGCTTGAATTCACCTTGAAAACAAAAATATTTTTACACCAATTTCATGGTCATAAATATTTTTCAAATTATTCTCAAATTATTTTAAAAAATTGTTTTATTTTTAATCAAATTAATCACATTTTTGAATTTGGATTAATCATGATTAATCAGAGTAAATGATTTGCATATCTTAAAATCACCTGTAAAAAAATGTTTACACCAATTTTATGGTCATAAATATGTTTTTTAAATTATTAACAATTATTCAAATGTATTAAGTGTTTTTTTTATCAAATTAATCACACTTTTGGATTTGGATTAATCGTGATTAATCAGAGTAAATGACTTGCATAGCTTAATATCACCTTGAAAAAAAAACGTTTTTACACCAATTGCATGGTCTTTAATATTTTTTACAATTATTAAAAATTATTTTTATTTTTAATCAGATTAATCACACTTTTGAATATGGATTCATCGTGATTATTCACGGGGTAGCTCTGGAACGACCTACCCCTGAGTGTTAGACAAGCCTCCTCTCTTCCTGTTTTTAAATCTCTCTTAAAAACATACTTTTATTCCATGGCTTTTAACACTGAGTGACATCCATCCTGCAATGGCGCCCCATAATACACCTGCTGTGATCCTGTTTTTATGTTTTTATTAATTCTATTTTAATTTTTTTTTTTTTTTATCGTGTTCTGTTTGTGTTGTGTTGTGTTTGCTCGGTACTCGTTTTATCTTTTAACCTGTTCATTGTACAGCACTTTGGCTACCCTTGTGGTAAATTTTAAATGTGCTCTATAAATAAAGTTGATTTGATTTGATTTGATTTGATTAATCTGAGTAAATTACTTGCATAACTTAAATTCACCTTGGAAAAAAAACTATTTTTACACCAATTTCATGGTCATAAATATTTTTCGGAATGTTGTACTTAAATAAACATAATTGATGTGTTTTAAATCTTGCACAAGTATTATCTGAAGTCCAGTCAGGGGTTTATTTGGAAGCAAAATGAGGCATTGACCGGATCACGGATCTTGTACGAAACACACGTGCCGCTTCGATGTAAAGATTAAGGTAAAAAAAATAATTTCAAAACATTAAAATAAATGGCGTGATTAATCGACAACCATACATGATTATTGCGATATTTTCATAATCACAAGTTAACTCGTTGATTTTGAGAGATAGCCCAAAAAAATGTTTACTCACATTTTAATTATTTGTGTGTTATTTGGAGAGATGATTTTATTTTGAAATAACACCAACAAGAAAAATGGGGGCGAGGAAGAACGTTTAACTTCTATTTTATTTTTTGTCGTAATTATGTTGTTATTTTAATAGCCAAAATATTCAAGGATATCATTGCAGTCCGAGTCAAAAAAAATCCTACTTTGGAGATACTTTTTTTTATTGACATATACCCTGATCTGCACCAAAAAGTCATGGATTCTTCTTTGATCCTTTAATCATGTTTTTTTGTTTTTTTGTTTTCTATAATTGTGTATAATATTTTGCTAATTTAAAATTTTGGACCTATATATATATATATATATATATATATATATATATATATATATATATATATATATATATATATATATATAAATATTTTAAAATGTAGAAATATATATTGTATATATATATATATATATATATATATATATATAAATATTTTAAAATGTAGAAATATATATTGTATATTTTTTAATTTGATTTTATCTTACATAACATAAAAACATTTTTTGTATTTATCCTTCGAAATCATTACATACAGTATTTGTTTTTAATATGTTCGCATTAAAAAATGTAATATGTATATATGTGATATTTATATGCATTTTGTGCAGCCTCAGTTCCATCCCAATGTGTGTGTGCGTGTGTGTGTGTGTGTGTGTGTGTGTGTGTGTGTGTGTGTGTGTGTGTGTGTGTGTGTGTGTGTGTGTGTGTGTGTGTGTGTGTGTGCACGCCTCTCAAAGGAGGCGAGATGTAAAAAATAGTGTGATGTAAAGTTTCTAAAAGTATCACACACGTGCTTCCATTGCCCGTGCTAATTTTACCGAGTGTGCAAATACGGTGCGGAGGAGAGGCGGTCCCCTTGGGCCCCTCTGTGAGACCACGAGTCAGGTGACCGACGTGCGGCTGTTGAAATGGTCCCCAGTTATTATTAATTTGAATGTGCTTCGTTTGAATACAAAGTTGACATCACTTGCGTTTATTTATGAGGCCAATCTAATACTGACTTCGATGAAATGTGCAACTTTCCCATTCTAGTGAATGACTGATGTATTTATCAGGGCTAATAAAACAAAAAAAGATGAATGGAAGAGCAAATCGCAATAAAAGTTGAGGTATATTATTATTTTAATGTGGTTTTAATTGTTTTATATATATATCATTTATTGTTTTACTTATAATTTAACATCCACATTCTACAAAATCATGTATTTATTCATTTCTTGAATCCAGTGCTAGTATGACAAAAAAGACGAATGAAAAGGTAAAATAGCAATAAAAGCTGAGAAATTTAATTATTTTTATGTGGATTTAAATTTAATATTTTATTATATTTTTTATTATATATATCATTTATTATTTTATTTAAAATGTAACGTCCCACTAGCATTTTTTTCTATTTCCTTAGTTTTTAAGATTTAAAAACTAAAATTAAAACTAAATATAAACATATATGTGTTATACATACACATATATGTATGTATGTATGTATACATATATATATATATATATATATATATATATATATATATATATATATATATATATATATATATATATGTATATATATATATATATATATATATATATACACATATATATATTTATATGTATACGAATATATATACATATTTATATACATACACTTATATATATATATATAAATATATACACACAAATATATATATATATATATATATATATATATATATATATATATATATATATATATATATATATATATATATATATATATATACGTATACATATATTTTTATATATACATATTATATGCGTATATATGTAAATATATACGCGTAGATACAAGCACCTATATATATACATATTTACATACATACATAAATGTATACATATATACACACATATATAAATATACATACATATTTATATATGTACATATATATAGTCATTTTTATACAATGTTGGTTACACTATCTACAGCCTTATGTGTCAAAGTCAAGGCCAGTGGGCCGGATCCAAAAAACTATTTGAAATGTGGACTCGTCAGACCACAGAACACTTTTCCACTTTGCATCAGCCCATCTTAGATGAGTTCTGGAGCAGCGAAGCCTTTCTGGGTGTTGTTGATAAATGGCTTTGGCTTTGCATAGTAGAGTTTTAACTTGTACTTACAGATGTAGCGACAAACTGTTGTTACTGACAGTGGTTTTCTCAAGTGTTCCTGAGTCAATGTGGTGATATCCTTTACCTACTGATGTCGCTTTTTGATTCAGTACCGCCTGAGGGATCCAATGTCACGGGCATTCAATGTTGGTTTTCGGCCTTGCTGCTTACGTGCAGTGATTTCTCCAGATTCTCTGAACCTTTTGATGATATTACGGACCGTAGATGGTGAAATCCCTAAATTCCTTGCAATAGCTGGTTGAGAAATGTTGTTCTTAAACAATTTGCTTAAGCATTTGTTGACAAAGTGGTGACCCTCGCCCCATCCTTCTTTGTGAATGACTGAGCATTTCATGGAAGCTGCTTTTATACCCAATCATGGCACCCACCTGTTCCCAATTAGCCTGTTCACCTGTGGGTTGTTCCAAATAAGTGTTTGATGAGCATTCCTCAACTTTCTCACTCTTTTTTGCCACTTGTGCCAGCTTTTTTGAAACTTGAAATTCCAAATGAGCTAATATTTGCAAAAAATAACAAAGTTTTCCAGTTCAAACATTAAGTATCTTGTCTTTGCGGTCTATTCAATTGAATATAAGTTGAAAAGGATTTGCAAATCATTGTATTCTGTTTTTATTTACCATTTACACAACGTGCCAACTTTACTGGTTTTGGGGTTTATATATATATATATATATATATATATATATATATATATATATATATATATATATATATATATATATATATATATATATATATAAGTCAAAAAGTTCGGGCAGCCCTGATCTACACAATGTGTGTGGCACTACCCACAAAAAGTCGATGGCGCTATCCACACCATGTCGGTAGCGCGTGGTGCAAAAGTGACTGTAGTTTCTTGTGCATGTTTCGAGCAGATGGCGTCACATGGGGGCCCCACTGACACTTTCACGCCATCTGTGGTCATGTGTTTAAACGCAAACTCGCGTGGCTCGTGTGCCGTGTCAGCACATTTCCTGTTGCATCCACAACGTCTTCCTGTTTGGTCGTAAATGACCATATATGGGCGCAATCAAACGTCAGAATGTGAAAACAGATATTTATTTGTATTTTCATCTCTGTCATACACCCACCCACACACACACACACACACACACACACACACACACACACACACACACACACACACACACACACATACACAGACACACACACACACACACACACACACACACACACACACACACACACACACACACGCATACACATGCACACACACACACACATACACACTTGGATGCGTTCTATAAGACACACAACAACACACACTTCAACTCATGAACAGCTCGACTCGGCCTGTAGACATTTGCTTATAAATTGCTATTGATCCCACAGAAAATTGTGTGTGTGTGTGTGTGTGTGTGTGTGTGTGTGTGTGTGTGTGTGTGTGTGTGTGTGTGGGTCACTTTTAGTCCTCAATTTAGTCCTACAAGTTTTAGTCCTTAGTTTAGTCCTGCAAGTTTTAGTCCTTAGATTAGTTATACACGTTTTAGTTGCCAATTTATTCCTGCAACTTTTAGTCCTTGGTTTAGTCCTACAAGTTTTAGTCCTTAGTTTAGTCCTACAAGTTTTAGTCCTTAGTTTAGTAATACAAGTTTTAGTCCTTAGTTTAGTCCTACAAGTTTTAGTCCTTAGTTTAGTTAGACAAGTTTTAGTCGCCTATTTATTCCTGCAACTTTTAGTCCTTAGTCTAGTCCAACAACCTTTAATCCTTAGTTTAGTCCTACAAATTTTAGTCCTTAGTTTAGACCTGCAAGTTTTAGTCCTTAGTTTAGTCCTGCAAGTTGTAGTCATTGGTTTAGTCCTGCAAGTTTTACTGCCCAATTTAGTCCTGCAACTTTTAGTCGTTAGTTTAGTCCAGCAAGTTTTAGTCTTCAATTTAGTCCTGGAACTGTTAGTCATTAGTTTAGTCCAACAAACTTGAATCCTTAGTTTAGTCCTGCAAGTTATAGTTCTTAGTTTAGTCCTGCAATTTTTAGTCCTTAGTTTAGTACTACAAGATTTAGTCCTTAGTTTAGTCCTGCAAGTTGTAGTCCTTAGTTTAGTCCTGCAAGTTTTACTGCCCGATTTAGTCCTGCAACTTTTAGTGCTTAGTTTAGTCCTACACGTTTTACTCCCCAATTTAGTCCTGCAAGTTTTAGTCCTTAGTTTAGTCCGACAATCTTTAATCCTTAGTTAAGTCCTACAAGTTTTAGTCTCCAATTTAGTTCTGCAACCTTTAATCCTTAATTTAGTCCTACAACGTTTAGGCCATAGTTTAGTCCTGCAACTTTTAGTCTTTAGTTTAGTCGTACAAGTTGTATTCCTTTGTTTAGTCCTACAAGTTTTAGTCTCCAATTTAGTCCTGCAACATTTAGTCCTTAGTTTAGTCCTGCAAGTTTTAGTCCTTAGTTTAGTCCTGCAAATTGTAGTCCTTGGTTTAGTCATACAAGTTTTAGTCCTTAATTTAGTCATACAAGTTTTAGTCCTTAGTTTAGTGCAACATTCTTTAATCCTTAGTTTAGTCCTACAAGTTTTAGTCTCCAATTTAGTCATGTAACTTTTAGTCCTTAATTTAGTCCTACAACATGTAGTCCTTAGTTTAGTCCTGCAACTTTTAGTCCTTAGTTTAGTCATACAAGTTTTAGTCGCCAATTTATTCCTGCAGCTTTTAGTCCTTAGTTTAGTCCTACAATGATTAGTCCTTAGCTTAGTCATACAAGTTTTAGTCGTCAATGTATTTCTGCAACTTTTAGTCCTTAGTTTAGTCCTACAATGTTTAGTCCTTAGTTTAGTCATACAAGTTTTAGTCTCCAACTTATTCCTGCAACTTGTAGTCCTTAGTTTAGTCCTACAATGTTTAGTCCATAGTTTAGTCATACAACTTTCAGTCATTTGTTTAGTCATACAAGTTTTAGTCCTTAGTTTAGTCCACAACTTTCAGTTCTTAGTTTAGTCATACAGTGTTAGTCCTTAGTTTAGTCCTACAACTTTCAGACCTTAGTTTAGTCATACAAGTTTTAGTCCTTAGTTTAGTCCTACAACTTTCAGTCCCCAATTTATTTTCGTATAACTTTTGGTCCTGGAATGTTTAGTACTTAATTTAATCTCGCACATTTTAGTCTTTAGTTTAGTCCTGCAAAGTTAAGTCTTCAATTAAATCCAGCAACTGTTAGTCCTCGATTTAGTCTTTAAAGTTTTAGTGTTCAGTTTGGTCCTGGAGTTGAAGTCTAACTCTTCCGGGTCTCATATCATGACTAGCTGCAGCTTTAATTCTGCTCTGATATTAGTCACAATTTTGTCCCACACTCTAAGTCCTGGGTTTAACCAGTGACGTGCGGTGAGGTTGATGGCTGGTGAGGCACTGACTTCATCACAGTCAGATTTACAAACATATGAACCCTAAAGAGTATCTTATTCACCATTTGATTGGCAGCAGTTAACGAGTTATGTTTAAAAGCTCATACCAGCATTCTTCCCTGCTTGGCACTCAGCATCAAGGCTTGGAATTGGGGGTTAAATCACCAAAAATGATTCCCGGGCGCGGCGCCGCTACTGCCCACTGCTCCCCTCACCTCCCAGGGGGTGATCAAGGGGATGGGTCAAATGCAGACGACAAATTTCATTACACCTAGTGTGTGTGTGACAATCATTGGTACTTTAACTTAACTTTAACTTTACACATACAAACTGTAGCACACAAAAAAGCACATTTAATAAAAAAAAACGTTATTATGGTCTTACCTTTACTTATAAATGAAGTCCACAACTAAAGCCCTCACTTAAACTTTCCACGTGCAAGATTGAATCTATTTAAAAAAGTGTAACCGAGGGTTTATAAATGTCGCCTATACTGTATGAAACTATAAAATAACAAACACGGGGGCTCCAGTTTACACGAGGACCACTTTATTTACCTTCTTTCAAAAACCTCCGCTCCACTCCGTGTCATCACTTCCGCTCTTAGCGCCTTCAAAATAAGAGCTCAAGGCATATACTGTATAACAGCGCACAACAGGAACTTAACATCACAAAGAGAAAAGCCCATGAAAATAGGTTACAAAAGTTATTTAATAAGAAGCCAAAAAGTGCAAAAACAATAATGTTCGTGTTGGAGGAGTTGTGAATTAGATACACCTGCATTCTGCAGGTGTACCTATTGTTGTGGCCCTGCAGTCATTCACAATTACTCCAACACGAACATTATTGTTTTTGCACTTTTCGGCTTCTTATGAAATAACTTTTTTAAATAGATTCAATCTTGCACGTGGGAAGTTTAAGTGTGGGCTTTAGTTGATATAACAATTCTACGGCGGGGGTGCAGGAGGCGGGATTACTGGAGCCTCAGCCAGTGCGTCTTTTGCAGCCGTTTTATGATCGCTCAGCTCAGCACAAGAAATACGTTACACACATACAGTTGTTGACAAAATACACTGTACATTATATACCTCAGCTAACTAAACTATGGAAATGTATAATATAATTCATATAGCAATACGGTCTCACTGCACAGCAGGCCAGCAGTTAGCCGAGTCCGGAATCCATGTTGAGGCACTGAGTGACGTGCCTGAACTGGGTGCTGTTCACCGCACCGTCTCTTCTCAGTATTTGAACGGCAAATGTGAAAATTCAGCGATTTTGAATAAAAATAATCTAAAACTGGTGAAGTTAAATGGAAAATAACTTTATAGTATAATCACTGGATACATATAACAATTTAATTAATTGTTTTTCTTTTTACATTTGTTTTCTTTCCATGATGGCAGGTGAGGCCCCGCCTCACCTGCCTCTAGTGACTGCACGTCACTGGGTTTAAGTCTTTGGTGTCACAGTTTTGGTTCTCACTTGAACTTGGATTCCAACCCCAGAGTAGTCAGTCTTTGAGTGGTAGTCTGGCGAGAGTCCAGCGAGTGGGTCTTGATGACGTGAGGACCGTGGAACGCCATGAAGGAGCGAGGTCTGCCTGGGGGACATACTTCTTTATATGCCCACATGAAGAAGAGCAGCTGTGGAATGTAAAGAAGTATGTATCGCAGGTGGACATCTCACCTGCACCTGCCTCAAGCTAATTATTCTGTTACTTGACAAAGGATACCCGTTAGCATGCTAATGTTTTTATGCTATCTTGGTGTTATTTTTTAGCGATTTGCCTAGGTATACACCTCAGTCATATGTAGTGCCTGATGTACGCTAATGTTAACATGCTAGCATTATAAACAATTTTTTCCGGTACCTCAGAGTAATATATTTTGGTGTTGTTACAGTTAACATTTGAGCATGTTTACATCAGCATGCTAGCTTTTTAGGAAATTTAGCAGGTTATACACCTCAGCGTCAAATATTGTGTTACTTGACAAATTATACCCGTTAGCATGCTAATATTTTTATGCTATCTTGTTTTTTTTTAGTTATTTGTGTAGGTATACACCTCAGTCATATGTTGGTGCCTGATGTACGCTAATGTTAGCATGCTAGCATTATAAACAATTTTTTCCGGTACCTCAGAGTAATATATTTTGGTACTTGTTACAGTTAGCATTTGAGCATGTTTACATCAGCTTGCTAGCTTTTTAGCTAATTTAGCAGGTATACACCTCAGCGTCAAATATTGTGTTACTTGACAAAAGATACCCATTCGCATGCTAATGTTTTTATGCTATCTTGTTTTGGTTTTTTTGCTACTTGTGTAGGTATATACCTTAGTGATATGTTGGTGCCTGATGTACGCTAACGTTAGCATTCTAGCATTATAAACAAATTTTTCCGGTACCTCCGAGTAATATATTTTGGCTCTTATTACAGTTCACATTTTAGCATGTTTACATCAACATGCCAAATATGTTGTTACTTGACAAATGATACCCGTTAGCATGCTAATGTTTTTATGCTATCTTGGTGTTATTTTTTAGCGATTTGCCTAGGTATACACCTCAGTCATATGGTGGTGCCTGATGTACGCTAATGTTAGCATGCTAGCATTATGAAAAATTTTCTCTGTTACCTCAGAGTAATATATTTTGGTACTTGTTACAGTTAGCATTTTAGCATGTTTGCATCAGCATGCTAGCTATTTTATAGCTAATTTAGCAGGTGTATGCTTCAGTTTCATACTGTATATGTGGATGTTTCACTAATGCTAACTGTAAGCTTGCAATTGTTAACCATTTAGCACAGTACTGTTAGCATGCTAGCCTTCTTTAGCTAATTTTGCCCATATTTTGTGTTAGTTGACACTATCCGGCCAATAAATTAAAAAAAATAAAATAGAATAAAAATAATACATGTTGTCCAATTTAGCGGACATTTCTCCAGCACCTTGAAAAAATGATGTTTTAAAAAATGGTTTATGCCCAAAAAGTCATGAAGTACTGTACTTTTAACTTTGAATGTTTTACTAATGTTTGTACTATGTAGCTATATCTGTAGCCGTACACCTAATAGAGTCCTGACACATGCTAACTGATAGCATGCAAAGTGGGGGTTTTTATAGCTCTATTTGCAGCGGTACACCTCAGAGTCATATAACTTGGGATTTGACACATGCTAACTATTAGCATGCTAACATTTTTCAGCTACATCTGCCGCCATACACTTTGAAGTCATATAACTTGGTACTTGACACATGCTAACTGTTAGCAGGCTAACGTTTTTTTTTAGCTACATCTGCAGCCATTCACCTTGTAGTCATATAACTTGGGACTTGACACATGCTAACTATTAGCATGCTAAAGTTTTTCAGCTACATCTGCAGCCATACACCTCAGAGTCATATAACTTGGTACTTGACACATGCTAACTGTTAGCATGCTAACATTTTTCAGCTACATCTGCAGCCATACACCTTGTAGTCATATAGCTTGGTTCTTGACACATGCTAACTATTAGCATGCTAACATTTTTCAGCTACATCTGCAGCCATACACCTTGTAGTCATATAACTTAGTACTTGACACATGCTAACTGTTAGCAGGCTAACGTTTTTTTTTAGCTACATCTGCAGCCATTCACCTTGTAGTCATATAACTTGGTACTTGACACATGCTAACTATTAGCATGCTAAAGTTTTTCAGCTACATCTGCAGACATACACCTCAGAGTCATATAACTTGGTACTTGACACATGCTAACTGTTAGCATGCTAACATTTTTCAGCTACATCTGCAGCCATACACCTTGTAGTCATATAACTTGGTTCTTGACACATGCTAACTATTAGCATGCTAACATTTTTCAGCTACATCTGCAGCCATACACCTTGTAGTCATATAACTTAGTACTTGACACATGCTAACTGTTAGCAGGCTAACGTTTTTTTTTAGCTACATCTGCAGCCATTCACCTTGTAGTCATATAACTTGGTACTTGACACATGCTAACTATTAGCATGCTAAAGTTTTTCAGCTACATCTGCAGACATACACCTCAGAGTCATATAACTTGGTACTTGACACATGCTAACTGTTAGCATGCTAACATTTTATAGCTACATCTGCAGCCATACACCTCAGAGTCATATAACTTGGTACTTGACACATGCTAACTGTTAGCATGCTAACATTTTTCAGCTACATCTACAGCCGTACACCCCATAGAGTCATAGAACTTGGTACTTGACGCATGCTAACTATTAGCATGCTAACATTTTTCAGCTACATCTGCAGCCATACACCTTGTAGTCATATAACTTGGTACTTGACACATGCTAACTATTAGCATGCTAACATTTTTCAGCTACATCTGCAGCCATACACCTTGTAGTCATATAACTTGGTACTTGACACATGCTAACTATTAGCATGCTAACATTTTTCAACTACATCTGCAGCCATACACCTTGTAGTCATATAACTTGGTTCTTGACACATGCTAACTATTAGCATGCTAACATTTTTCAGCTACATCTGCAGCCATACACCTTGTAGTCATATAACTTGGTACTTGACACATGCTAACTATTAGCATGCTAACATTTTTCAGCTACATCTGCAGCCATACACCTTGTAGTCATATAACTTGGTACTTGACACATGCTAACTATTAGCATGCTAACATTTTTCAGCTACATCTGCAGCCATACACCTTTTAGTCATATAACTTGGTACTTGACACATGCTAACTATTAGCATGCTTACATTTTTCAGCTACATCTGCAGCCATACACCTTGTAGTCATATAACTTGGTACTTGACACATGCTAACTATTAGCATGCTAACATTTTTCAGCTACATCTGCAGCCATACACCTTTTAGTCATATAACTTGGTACTTGACACATGCTAACTATTAGCATGCTAAAGTTTTTCAGCTACATCTGCAGCCATACACCTCAGAGTCATATAACTTGGTACTTGACACATGCTAGCTGTTTACGTGGCGGCTCGAGTGGACAACACAAAAGAGGCGGAGTCTCGACCGCTGATTGGCGCGTAAGTGTGTCCCATAGGGAAGGAGGGCGTGGCGGCGGGGGCGACGCGGGGCGCTGCTGGGCGGGTATCGGTCCGTCGCTTTCCCCGTGTCAGCTCTCATCAGGACATGAAATATGCAACAATGCTGAGCCAGCCAGGGTCTCATGACAGGAGGGTGGGGGGTGGTCCTTTTTGAAAGTGAAACATCACACACACACACACACACACACACACACACACACGTACATGAGACCAGGATCAATGCGGGGGTCATTTGTTTCAATCAATTAAACAGACATCTGCGTGTGTGTGTGTGTGTGTGTGTGTGTGTGTGTGTGTGTGTGTGTGTGTGTGTGTGTGTGTGTGTGTGTGTGTGTGTGATAACCGCTTCAATGGGCGTCCTTCACGTCGCCACAAAACATCGGCTGGAAGCGGAGGAGTTCCCATCGCCCCCTATTGTGTTGAAATGATGGCAACATCCAAGGCGGACATCAGCTCGGATTGTAAATCAATATTTCATTACTTTGCGTTTTTTTTTTTTTTTTTGGGGGGGGAGGAGACGCTTCAGTGCCTCCGCCACACTGCCGAGAGAAAAAAACGACAACCACTATGTATCCCGCCTGGCATCCTACTACTTTTTTCAGCTACTTTTGCAGGTATAAGTGTCATGGCCAAATATTTTGCTACTTCAAGCGTGTTACGGTTAGCTTTTCTAGCTTTGTTAGATAATTTTGCAGGTGTGCACCTAAGAGTCAAATACTTTGTTATTTCACGCATGCTAACTGTTAGCATGCTAGTTTTTTTAGCTACTTTTTTTTGGCAGTATAAGTGTCATGGTCACATATTTTGCTACTTAAAGCATTTACGGTTAGCTTTCTAGCTTTGTTATCTTATTTTGAAGGTGTGCACCTAAGAGTCAAATATTTTGTTATTTCACGCATGCTAACTGTTAGCATGCTAGCTTTTTTAGCTACTGTTACAGGCATAAGTGTCATGGTCAAATATGTTGCTATTTCAAGCGTGTTGCGGATATCTTTCTAGCTTTGTTAGCTTATTTTGCAGGTGTGCACCTAAGAGTCAAACATTTTGTTATTTCGCGCACGCTAATAGTTAGCTCATTTTACAGGTATACACTTCATAGCCAAATATTTTCTTACTTCAAGCATGTTAACTGTTGGCGTGCCGGCTTTTTTTTTATAGCTCGTTTCGCAGGTATAAACCTAAGAGTCAAGTATTTTATTACTTGACGCATGCTAACTGTTAGTTTGTTAGTATGCTAATAGTTAGCATGCTAGATGTTTAGTAAATTATACAGGTATACACTTCATAGTCAAATATTTTCTTACTTCAAGCATGTTTACTGTTACCCTCCCAGGTTTTTGTTAGCTCTTTTTGCAGATATACAACTAAGAGTCAAAAATGTTGTTACTTGATGCATGCTAATAGTTAACATGCTATCTTTTTAGCAAATTTTACAGGTATACACTTCATAGTCAAATATTTTCTTACTTCAAGCTTTTTAACTGTTTTTTTTAGCTTTTAGCTAAAAGTCAAATATTTTGTTACTTGACGCACGCTAACTGTTAGCTTTTTAGCATGCTAATAGTTAGCATGCTAGCTTTTTGCTAATTGTGCAGGTATACACTTCATAGTCAAATATTTTCTTACTTCAAGCATGTTTACTGTTACCCTCCCAGGTTTTTGTTAGCTCTTTTTGCAGATATACAACTAAGAGTCAAAAATGTTGTTACTTGATGCATGCTAATAGTTAACATGCTATCTTTTTAGCAAATTTTACAGGTATACACTTCATAGTCAAATATTTTCTTACTTCAAGCTTTTTAACTGTTTTTTTTAGCTTTTAGCTAAAAGTCAAATATTTTGTTACTTGACGCACGCTAACTGTTAGCTTTTTAGCATGCTAATAGTTAGCATGCTAGCTTTTTGCTAATTGTGCAGGTATACACTTCATAGTCAAATATTTTCTTACTTCAAGCATGTTTACTGTTACCCTCCCAGGTTTTTGTTAGCTCTTTTTGCAGATATACAACTAAGAGTCAAAAATGTTGTTACTTGATGCATGCTAATAGTTAACATGCTATCTTTTTAGCAAATTTTACAGGTATACACTTCATAGTCAAATATTTTCTTACTTCAAGCTTTTTAACTGTTTTTTTTAGCTTTTAGCTAAAAGTCAAATATTTTGTTACTTGACGCACGCTAACTGTTAGCTTTTTAGCATGCTAATAGTTAGCATGCTAGCTTTTTGCTAATTGTGCAGGTATACACTTCATAGTCAAATATTTTCTTACTTCAAGCATGTTTACTGTTACCCTCCCAGGTTTTTGTTAGCTCTTTTTGCAGATATACAACTAAGAGTCAAAAATGTTGTTACTTGATTCATGCTAATAGTTAACATGCTATCTTTTTAGCAAATTTTACAGGTATACACTTCATAGTCAAATATTTTCTTACTTCAAGCTTTTTAACTGTTTTTTTTAGCTTTTAGCTAAAAGTCAAATATTTTGTTACTTGACGCACGCTAACTGTTAGCTTTTTAGCATGCTAATAGTTAGCATGCTAGCTTTTTGCTAATTGTGCAGGTATACACTTCATAGTCAAATATTTTCTTACTTCAAACATGTTAACTGTTAGCGTGCCAGCTCTTTTTTAGCTTGTTTTGCCGGTATACACCTAAAAGTCAAATATTTTGTTACTTGACGCATGCTAACTGTTATCTTGTTAGCATGCTAATAGTTAACATGCTAGCTTTTTAGCTAATTTTAGAGGTATACATTTCATAGTAAAAAAAATTCTAACTTCAAGCATGTTAGCTTGCTAACTTTTTTTAGCTTGTTATGCAGGTATACACCTAATCCCCACTGGGCAATAGTCATTACTTGCTTTCGTCCCGGACGTTTTAGTCGTTTTTTTTCTGCTATTGCAGTCAGAAACCAGGTTTTAATGCACGATAGCGCCACAAACAGCTCACCGTTTTTTTTTTTTTTTGTTTTTTCATGCATTCGGTAAGATTCACGTGTTCATTTCAGACATTTCCTAAAATGGTGATAAAAAAAAAAATCCCGCCTTAACTTTTTGAGGTACAGCGGAATGAAAGAAATGGAGTGAGGCCTCTTGTTTGTGTTCACTATCTTTGTCTCTGCGGGGCGACCATAAATCTAAGACAGGCTGCAGAGCGTTATACAGCTTGTGTCTTGTTTATGTTGTCCAGGAAGGAGGAGCGAGAAGTGTTAGTTAATGGCTCTTTATTTACAGTACATATGCACACAAAGCATCATTGTTATGCATGGAAGTAATTAAAGTAGTAAGGTCACGCCCACTCTCCCCCACCCATCCTCAAATATGTGCTTCTCGTCGCTTGCGGTTGCTTTGTGTTGAACAATATTTGACTCTACTTGGATGCTAGTTTTATTTTATTTTATTTTATTTTATTTTATTTTATTTTATTTTATTTTATTTATTTTATTTTGTTTTATTTTATTGGAATTTATTTTATTTTATTTTATTTTATTTTATTTTATTTTATTTTATTTTATTTTATTTTATTCAATGTATTTATTTTTAATTCATTTTATTTATGTATTTTATTTTCTATTATTTATATAAAACTGTCCCATTCGTCATGGTTTACCTGACACATGGAACGTGATGAATCGGGAGGGTGCATTTATGTGAATAGACAGACTGTTACTAGTACATGTCAGCGTAAAGGGAAGTGCATTTTGTATGTGATTGGACAAATGGTTGTTTTCATTCAGGGCGTGTATGAATGGACAAAACTGTTAACGTGCATATGTGAATGTACAGACATTTCTAGCATGTGAATGGACAAACGTTGTTTGTTTATTCTTACATTTTGTGTTTATGTACAGACGGATGTTTACTTGATCTGTGTTTGCAAATGGACAAACAGATGCCTGAATTGTTGTGTTTTTGTAAAAGGACCGTTATACATTTGTGGTATGGTTTTTTGAATGGATATACTTACATAGTATGGCTGTATGTGAACGAACAGACCATGTATGTGAATGGACAGACAGATACAAGGGATGTACGTGAATGGACGTACGAATGCTGAATTGATGTGCATATGTAAAAAGACATCAATTTGTAATATAGACATACATGGTGTAAGTGTATGTGAGTGAATAGATGTCCGTTTATTGTACGTGAATGGACAGACAGATACTATGGATGTATGTGAATGGATGTCCAAATACTGAATTGGCGTGCATAAGTGAATAGACATCCATTTGTAATAAAGACATATGTGGTTCATGTGTATTTGAGTGAACAGACGTACGTTTAATGTGTGTGAATGGACAGACAGACACTAGGGATGTATGTGAATGGACATACAAATGCTGAATTAATATGCATATGTGAGTAGACATCCATTTGTAACGGAGACATACAAGGTATAGGTGTATGTGGGTGAACAGATACATTTAACCAACAATATGTGAATGGACAGACAGATGTTTAATGTATGTGAATGGACAGACGGACACTAGGGATGTATGTGAATGGACGTACGGATGCTGAATTGATGTGCATATGTGAATAGACATCCATTTGTGATCGAGACATAAAAGGTATGTATGTGGGTGAACAGATACGTTTAACCAACAGTATGTAAATGGACAGACTTATGTTTAATATATGTGAATGGTTAGACAGACATTATGGATGTATGTGAATGGATGCACAAATGCTGAATTGATGTGCATATGTGAACAGACATCCATGGTATAGGTGTATACATACATACATAGATGTCCGTTTAATGTATGTGAATGGACAGATGGACACTAAGGATGTTTGTGAATGGACTTACAAATGCTGAACCGATGTGCATATGTGACAAGATATCAATTTGTGATGGAGACGTACAAGATATAGGTGTATGTGAGTAAACAGATAACTCTAACCAACAATATGTGAACGGACAGACTGACGTTTAATGTAAGTGAATGGATAGACAGACACTATGGATGTATGTGAACTGATGTCCAAATGCTGAATTGACATGCACATGTGAATATACATGGCACAGGTGTGTGTGAGTGAACAGATGTACGTTTAATGTAAGTGAATGGACAGACGGACACTAGGGATGTATGGGAATGGACGTCCAAATGTTGGACTTCATGTGCATATGTGAAAAGACATAATAGAGACATACATGACATAGGTGTGTGTGTGTGAGTGAACAGATGAACGTTTGACAGACAGTACCTGCATGGACAGACGTACAATGTAAGTGAATTGATGAACCCATTTACATGTGGTCTGTGGAATGATAGGGAGATGTTTACATTACGTGTCAATCAACTGACAGTGGACTGCCCTAAGTGTATACTGTGTGTGTGAATGGACAGACATTTATGTGCATTGATAAATGTGTTTACAGAGTCTATGTGTGTGAATGGATAAACATGTTTACAGAATCTGTGTGTGTGAATGGATAAACATGTTTACAGAATTTTTGTGTGTAAATGGATAAACATGTTTACAGAATATGTGTGTGTGTGTGTGAATGAATAAACATGTTTACAGAATTTGTGTGTGTGAATGGATAAACATGTTGACAGAATGTGTGTGTGTGAAGAAATAAACATGTTTACAGAATGTGTGTGTGTGAATGGATAGAGAGACGTTCACATTGCACTTTTTATGCAGGTTGAAAAAGAGAATGTAGAAGTTCGTACATAAAGTGACAAAGTCCCTAATTGGCAAAACGCGTGTGTGTGTGTGTGTGTGTGTGTGTGTGTGTGTGTGTGTGTGTGTGTGTGTGTGTGTGTGTGTGTGTGTGTGTGTGTGTGTGTATTTTTGGAGTGGATATCCTAATTTTTTTTATATATATACAGTATATATGTATGTATATATATATATATATATACATATATATATATACAGGTAAAAGCCAGTAAATTAGAATATTTTGAAAAACTTGATTTATTTCAGTAATTGCATTCAAAAGGTGTAACTTGTACATTATATTTATTCATTGCACACAGACTGATGCATTCAAATGTTTATTTCATTTAATTTTGATGATTTGAAATGGCAACAAATGAAAATCCAAAATTCCGTGTGTCACAAAATTAGAATATTACTTAAGGCTAATACAAAAAAGGGATTTTTAGAAATGTTGGCCAACTGAAAAGTATGAAAATGAAAAATATGAGCATGTACAATACTCAATACTTGGTTGGAGCTCCTTTTGCCTCAATTACTGCGTTAATGCGGCGTGGCATGGAGTTGATGAGTTTCTGGCACTGCTCAGGTGTTATGAGAGCCCAGGTTGCTCTGATAGTGGCCTTCAACTCTTCTGCGTTTTTGGGTCTGGCATTCTGCATCTTCCTTTTCACAATACCCCACAGATTTTCTATAGGGCTAAGGTCAGGGGAGTTGGCGGGCCAATTTAGAACAGAAATACCATGGTCCGTAAACCAGGCACGGGTAGATTTTGCGCTGTGTGCAGGCGCCAAGTCCTGTTGGAACTTGAAATCTCCATCTCCATAGAGCAGGTCAGCAGCAGGAAGCATGAAGTGCTCTAAAACTTGCTGGTAGACGGCTGCGTTGACCCTGGATCTCAGGAAACAGAGTGGACCGACACCAGCAGATGACATGGCACCCCAAACCATCACCCAACCATACAAATTTTGCATTTCCTTTGGAAATCGAGGTCCCAGAGTCTGGAGGAAGACAGGAGAGGCACAGGATCCACGTTGCCTGAAGTCTAGTGTAAAGTTTCCACCATCAGTGATGGTTTGGGGTGCCATGTCATCTGCTGGTGTCGGTCCACTCTGTTTCCTGAGATCCAGGGTCAACGCAGCCGTCTACCAGCAAGTTTTAGAGCACTTCATGCTTCCTGCTGCTGACCTGCTCTATGGAGATGGAGATTTCAAGTTCCAACAGGACTTGGCGCCTGCACACAGCGCAAAATCTACCTGTGCCTGGTTTACGGACCATGGTATTTCTGTTCTAAATTGGCCCGCCAACTCCCCTGACCTTAGCCCCATAGAAAATCTGTGGGGTATTGTGAAAAGGAAGATGCAGAATGCCAGACCCAAAAACGCAGAAGAGTTGAAGGCCACTATCAGAGCAACCTGGGCTCTCATAACACCTGAGCAGTGCCAGAAACTCATCGACTCCATGCCACGCCGCATTAACGCAGTAATTGAGGCAAAAGGAGCTCCAACCAAGTATTGAGTATTGTACATGCTCATATTTTTCATTTTCATACTTTTCAGTTGGCCAACATTTCTAAAAATCTCTTTTTTGTATTAGCCTTAAGTAATATTCTAATTTTGTGACACACGGAATTTTGGATTTTCATTTGTTGCCACTTCAAATCATCAAAATTAAATGAAATAAACATTTGAATGCATCAGTCTGTGTGCAATGAATAAATATAATGTACAAGTTATACCTTTTGAATGCAATTACTGAAATAAATCAAGTTTTTCAAAATATTCTAATTTACTGGCTTTTACCTGTATATATATATGTATATATTTTTTTTTTTTTTTTTTTTTTTTTTTTTTTTCATGAAGGCCAAGCAGTAGAAAATGGATGGATGGATTTAGTAAAGCTATTCCATGAAATTTTGTGAGTTTATTTTATGAAATTTAGTAAAGTATTCCCATTAAATTTAGTAAAATTCATGAATTTTAGTGAGATTATTTCATGAAATTTACTAAACGAAAATAAACAAAATGTAATAGTTTTTTTTTCATGTAAAGTAGTTAAGATTTTCCATGAAATTTAGTAAGATTCATGAATTTTTGGTGATATTATTCCATGAAATTTATATAAAAAAATTTACGAAATGTAAAAGTTTTTTTAATGAAATTTAGCCACGTTTTTCCATGAATTATTAAGATCCATGAATTTTAGCAACATTATTTCATGATATTGACAAAAAAAAAATTACGAAAAGTAACTTTTCTTTTTATGAAACTCATAAGCAGTGTTGGGTTAGTTACTGAAAACCAGTAACTTGTTACAGTTACTAGTTACTTTATTTCAAAAGTAACTCAGTTACTAAATCAGTTACTTACACCAAGAAGTAATGTGTTACTGTGAAAAATAAAAGTTTTTCCTTCTTTTTTTTTAAAAAGCTCCCATTAATGCCCTTTTAGCCTTCATTTCAGTACTGTTATTGCACTGGAGAATAATACAATCTGTTGATCAACTTGACATGCATTTGCATCACTGAACTCTGCTAAACAATGTGGTCTACATACAACACACAAAGACAAAGATATGTTTCAAAGGGCCAATTTATTTCAGGCCAGAATAAATTGACTAAACTATTTTAAATAGCTGCAACATAACTTACATAAGTAACAAACAGCATAATAACAACATAGCTGAAAACCTGGCTTCACCTAAGGAAGGCACACGTGACATACACAAAGCCTAACCAGGCAGATTTGAATTGTTGTTTTGGGCAGTAGACAGGATCTTTGATCCAAGACACAACTTACATTTAACTAAAATGTTATTTTCTTTGTGCTCGACAAAAAAAAGAAGTGAGAATATCTCCATGTTAAGACACTCGAGTCGAATGTCGAGAGCTGCGGCTCCGTTGTTAGTAAACACAGACACGCCGCCCCTCCCCTCCCCTCCCCACACCCACACCCACACAGAGCGCGCCTCCGGCTTGTGACAGAGGAAAATTCAGAAGGACGACACTGCAGCGCTCCAATAAAACACACTCAGATCTTCTGTTTCTAGCCGATACTACATAAAAAATAACGTAAAATAACGCAATAACGCATCATGTAGTAACGGTAACTGAGTTACTGAATATAAAAAATAACGCGTTAGATTACTAGTTACCGCCAAAACTAACAGCGTTACAGTAACGCGTTACAAAGTAACGCGTTAGTCCCAACACTGCTCATAAGGCTATTTCATGATATTTTGTGAGATTATTTCATTAAAAAAAAAATAGTACATTTTTTTTTCATGAAATTTTGTAACTATTTAATGAAATTTAGAAAGTTTTTTTCATGAAATTTTGTAAGACCATTTAATAAAATTTAGAAAAGTTTTTCCATAAAATTAAGTATGATTCATGAATTTTTGTGAGATTTTTTCATGAAATTTACAAAAATATTTTTACGAAACTTAATACGTTTTTTCATTAAATTTAGTGAAATTTTTCAATGTAATTTGGTAAGATTCATGATTTTTAGTGAGATTATTTCATGAAATTTAGTAAGAGTTTTTTCACAAAATTAAGTTTGATTTTTTCATGAAAATTTGTAAGATTTTAAAAATAAAATTTAGTAGGATTTATTTATTTAATTTAGTAAAGTTTTTTTTTCATGAAATGGAGTAAAAAATAATTCATGGGAATGTGTACAATTTGTAAGATTTTTTATATGATTATCTAATAAAATTTAGTAGGACTATTTAATGAATTTTAGTAAAATTAATAAATGAAATTTAATAAAATTATTTAATGAAAATTTGTAATATTATTTAATGACATTTATTATTATTATTTCATGAAATTTAATAAGATTATCTAATAAAATGTAATAAGATTATTACATGAAATTTAATAAGTTTTTTTTAATAAAATTTTGAAATATTATTTAATGAAATTTAATAAGATTATCTAATGAAATTTAGTAAGATTATCTAATGAAATTAAATAAGACTTTTTAATAAAATTTTGTAAGATAATTTAATGAAATTTAATACGATTATCTAATAAAATGTAGTAGGACTATTAAATTAAATTTAGTCAAATTATTTAATGAAATTTAGTAAAGTTATCTAATGAAAATTAGTAAGATGATTTAATTATATTTATTAAGATTATTTTATGAAATTTGATAAGATTATTCAATAGAATTTAGTGACATTGTTTCATGAATTTGAGTAAGATTGAATGTATTAAGACTATTTAATTAAATGTATTAAGATTATTGAATTAAATGTATTAAGATTGTTTCATTAAATGTATTATTATTGATATATGAAACTTCCTGTCTTATTTATAAGTCACAAAGCAGATATTTCCTTCGTCCTTCCTTCTTTCCTTCCTTCTTGGCTCCTAATACGTTTGTCCGTAGATTTGTCAAAAGAACAACACCTGATGTTGACCATCAGGTAATTGGGCGCCGCAAGCATCTTTTAAACAACGACGTTTGGAAACTTCACCTCAGCATTTCCCCGACACATAAAAGGTGTCGTTATTTGTCCTGCTTTTATTCCTGCCATTAAAGTTATGGATGTCGACCACGCAGGGAGTCAAGGCTGCTTGCCTTTACATAACACACTCTACACACTACTGTATACACACTCTACACACTACTGGATACCAGTGACGTGCGGTGAGGTTGATGGCTGGTGAGGCACTGACTTCATCACAGTCAGATTTACAAACATATGAACCCTAAAGAGTATCTTATTCACCATTTGATTGGCAGCAGTTAACGGGTTATGTTTAAAAGCTCATACCAGCATTTTTTCCTGCTTGGCACTCAGCATCAAGGCTTGGAATTGGGGGTTAAATCACCAAAAATGATTCCCGGGCGCGGCGCCGCTGCTGCCCACTGCTCCCCTCACCTCCCAGGGGGTGAATAAGGGGATGGGTCAAATGCAGACGACAAATTTCATTACACGTAGTGTGTGTGTGACAATCATTGGTACTTTAACTTAACTTTAACTTTACACATACAAACTGTAGCACACAAAAAAGCACATTTAATTAAAAAAAACGTTATTATGGTCTTACCTTTACTTATAAATGAAGTCCACAACTAAAGCCCTCACTTCAACTTTCCACGTGCAAGATTGAATCTATTTAAAAAAGTGTAACCGAGGGTTTATAAATGTCGCCTATACTGTATGAAACTACAAAATAACAAACACGGAGGCTCCAGTTTACACGAGGACCACTTTATTTACGTTCTTTCAAAAACCTCCGCAACGTGACATCACTTCCGCTTTTAGCGCCTTCAAAATAAGAGCTCAAGGCATATACTGTATAACAGCGCATAACAGGAACTTAACATCACAAAGAGAAAAGCCCATGAAAATAGGTTACAAAAGTTATTTAATAAGAAGCCAAAAAGTGCAAAAACAATAATGTTCATGTTGGAGGAGTTGTGAATTAGGTACACCTGCAGTCTGCAGGTGTATCTAATGTTGTCTCCCTGCAGTCATTCACAACACCTCCAACACCAACATTATTGTTTTTGCACTTTTTGGCTTTTTATGAAATAATTTTTTAAAATAGATTCAATCTTGCACGTGGAAAGTTTAAGTGTGGGCTTTAGTTGATATAACAATTCTACGGCGGGGGTGCAGGAGGCGAGCCTCAGCCAGTGCGTCTTTTGCAGCCATTTTATGATCGCTCAGCACAAGAAATACTTTACACACATACAGTTGTTGACAAAATACACTGTACATTATATACCTCAGCTAACTAAACTATGGAAATGTATAATCTAGTTCATATAGCAATACAGTCTCACTGCACAGCAGGCCAGCAGTTAGCTGAGTCATTGCGCAATCCATGTTGCGGCACTGAGTGACATGCCTCAACTGGCTGCTGTTCACCGCACCGTCTCTTCTCAGTATTTGAACGGAAAATGTGAAAATTCAGCGATTTTGAATAAAAATAATCTAAAACTGGTGAAGTTAAATGGAAAATAACTTTATAGTATAATCACTGGATACATATAACAATTTAAAAAAAAATGTTTCTTTTTACATTTTCTTTCTTTCCATGATGGCAGGTGAGGCGGGGCCTCACCTGCCTCTAGTGACTGCACGTCACTGCTGGATACACACTTTACACACTGTACACACTACTGTCTACACACTCTACACACACTCTACACACACTCTACACACTACTGTATACACACTGTACACTTTACTGTATACACACTGTACACTGTACACACTACTGTATACACACTCTACACACTACTGTATACACACTGTACACTTTACTGTATACACACTGTACACACTGTACACACTACTGTATACACACTCTACACACTACTGTATACACACTCCACACACTGTACATACTACTGTATACACACTCTACACACTACTGTATACACACTGTACACACTACTGTATACACACTCTACACACTACTGTATACACACTGTACATTCTACTGTATACACACTCCACACACTACTGTGTACACACTGTACATACTACTGTATACACACTGTACACACTATTGTATACACACTGTACACACTACTTTATACACACTGTACACACACTTCACTTTACACACTGTACACACAGTACACACTTACACTGTACACACTGTACACACTGTACACACTTACACTGTACACACAGTACAGACAGTACACACTATTGTATACACACTACTGTATGCACACTGTACACACTGTACACACTTAAACTGCCCACACAGTACACACAGTACACACTGTACACACTACTGTACACAATGTACACACAGTACAAACTTCCCACAAAAAGACAAATGTCAAAGATCCTCTTTACAACAGGAGCTTTCTGCTATCTTTAATGACCTGCTACAAAACATCTAATCAAAGATCTTCTATATGACAGGTGCACTCTGGTGTTTTAAAAAAAAATTGAATAACAGGGATACATTTTTTTTTTAAAAGGTACCTGTGGCAAAAATGCTGGTCAAAGATCAATTTGTATTTTTAAGGAGAGACTGCAAAAACCCTAATCAAAGATTGTCTATATAAAACTAGCACTTTTTCAACTACAAAAAAATAGTCCGTCAAAGATCCTCTTTTATTACAGGAGAGTTCTGCCATATTTAAGGATCTACTGCAAAAACGCTTGTCAAAGATCCTCTATATGACAGGAGCGCACTGCTATTTTTAAAGACCAACTGCAAAAAAGTCAGAGATCCTCTATGTAACAAGAGTGCTCTGGGGTTGTGTTTTTTTTTTAGCTAGTCAAAGATCATGAAATGACAGGAGTGCGTTGCTGTTTTTAAGAAGCAACAGCAAAAACCCCAATCAAAAATGGCCTATAAAACAACAGTATTCTGTTTTTATATATTGGCTCTTCAAAAAATGCTTGCCAAAGATCCTGTATTTTACAGGAGTGTTTGCTATAGGGAAAGAGGATTTTTAGGACCGGAGCACTGTGCTGTTTTTAAGCAGCGACTGAAAAAGTCTGAATCAAAGTTTGCCTATAAAACAAGAGCACTCAGTGTTTTTTTTTGTTTGTATTTTTTTGATTGGCTCCCAAAAAGTAGGTTTTCAAAGATCCTCCATATTGCAGGAGCATTTGTTTTAGGGCAAGATAATTTATTGGACAGGAGCATGTTGTTGTTTTTAATGACCAATACAAAAAGTCAAAGATCCTTTATACAACAGAAGCACTCTGCTGTTTTTAAGGGGCGGCTGCAAAAGCCCCAATCAAAGGTTGCCTATAAAACAAGACGAGCACTGTGTGTTTTTTTTTTTTATTGGATCTCCATAAAATTTGCTCGTCAAAGATCTTCTATAATACAGGAACACTCTGCTATTTTTAAAGACCTACTACAAAAAGTCAAAAATCCTCTATACGACAGGAGCACTCTGCTGTTTTTAAGGAGCGACTGCAAAAACCCTAATCAAATATTTCCTATATAAAACGAGCATGTTACGTTTATAAAATGTTTTCATTGGATCTCAAAAAAAAAATAGCCCATCAAAAATCTTCTACAGAGGAGCGTTCTACTATTTTTAATGACCTACTGCAAAAAAGTCAAAGATCCTCTATCGAACAGGAATACTCTGAGTTTTTTTTGTGTGTAAAATATTTTAAAAAATGCCAGTCAAAGATCTTTACCTGACTGGAGTGCTTTGCTAGTCAAACATCATTAACTTTGCTGTTTTTTAGGAGCAACATCAAAAACCCTAATCAAAGATGGTATATAAAACAACAGCACTCATTGTTTTTTTATTGGCGCTCAAAAAATGAGTGTGTCAAAGATCCTCTATATTACAGGAGCGTTTGCTACAGGGGAAAGATCATTTTTAGGATGGGAGCACTCTGCTGTTTTTAATGATCTGCCACAAAAAAGTCAAAGATCCTCTATGTGACAGAAGCATTCTGCTGTTTTTAGGAGCGACTGCAAAAGCCTTAATCCAAGATTGTCTATAAAACAAGAGCACTGCATTTTTTAATGGCTCTTAATAAAAATTGTCTGTCAAAGATCCTCTATATTACAGGAGCGTTGTGCTATTTTAAAGGAAAGGTCCCCTTTAGGACAGAAGCACTTTGCTATTTTTAATAACCAACTGCAAAGAAGTTACTCAAATATCGTGTATACAAAAAATAGCTAGTCAAAGATCTTTAACTGACAGGAGTGCTTTGCTAGTCAAAGATTATTAACTTTACTGTTTTAAGGAGCAACAGCAAAAACCCTAATCAAAGATATAAAACAACAGCGCCCTTTGTTTTTTTCATCGGCGCTCAAAAAAAATAGCTTGTCAAAGATCCTCTATCTTACAGGAGCGTGGTGCATTTTTAAGGAAAGGCCACCTTTAGGACAGGAGCACTTTGCTATTTTTAATGACCAACTACAAAGATGTTACTCAATAAAAAAAAATAGCTCCTCAAAGATTGTTCAACAACAGGAGCAATTTGCTGCAAATCGTCAAAGATCCTCTACTCAACTGGAGCGGTTTTTCAGCACAGTACCTAGTGCCAAAAAGCCAGCCAAAGATCCTTTATTTGACAGCAACACCAGTTATGCAGTTGTAGTTCTGATGTACGGAGTGGCCCTGCAGCATACAGTAGATAATGTCGTCATGGCGACGCACACCCCCCGTGGACGCCATGGCGATGACGTTGGTACGTACGTGCAGCTCTCAAGGTCGGCCCGTTTTTAATCCAGAAGACGTTTTATCTTCAGCTGCAAGATAAAAGGTTTGTTCGTCCGATCGACCAATCAGGGGCCGGCATACTGCTGAGTCAAGACGTGCCTCGCAGGAGGGAGGATAAGGAGGACGCTCTACACCTCCTCAGATAGAGTAGTCTGTGTACAGCTTGTACAGCAGTGTACTTTTACTATCAACTGAAAAATGTTTGTCAAAGATCTTATATTTAAGGGGGGCGCCAGCTCTGGCCTTAAAAACAGCAGAGCACTTTGGTCACATAGAGGATCGTTGTTGTTTCCAATGACTACGTGACAGAACAATCCTAATTTGGAGAAGCTACGCCAAATATTGGTCAAAGATCACCTATGTGACAGGAGCATTCTGCTGTTTTCAAGGACCTACAGTACAAACGCTTGTCTAAAATCCTTTTTGTGACAAACTGCAAAACACACTCCTGTCACAGAGAGGATCTTTGAGGAGCATTTTTGCAGTCCGGCCTTAAAAAAAAATAGCATAGCTCTCGTGTCCTATAGAGGTTCTCTGATGACTGTCGCAGTTTTGCAGCAGGTCCTAAAAACAGCAAAGCATTCCTGTCAAATAAAGAATCTTTAACGAGCATTTTTTTCGATAGGTCCTCAAAAACAGCAGTGCTCCTGTCATTTAGAGGATCTTTGACTAGCATTTTTGCCGTCGGTACTCAAATACAGCAATGTTTCTGTCATTTAGAAGGATCTTTGATTAGCATTTTTACAGTATGTCCTCAAAAAGGCCACGCGCTCCCATCATTTAAATTAGAGGATCTTTGACAATCAGTTTTACAGTTGGTCATTGAAAAACAACAAAGCGCTCCTGACGAGCATTTTTGCAGTCCATCCTCAAAAAAAGAGCAGAGCAATTGTGTCAAAGAGGAGATCTTTGATTACTGTTGCAGTTTTGGACTGGGTCCTCAAAAACAACAGATTGTTCTTGTTACACAGAGGATCTTTATCTAGCATTCTTGCAGTAGGTCCTCAAAAACAGCACAGTGTTCCTGTTACATAGAAGATCTTTGACTGGCATTTTTGCAGTAAGTCCTCAAAAACAGCAGTGTTCCTGTTACACAGAGGATCTTTGACTAGCATTTGTGCAGTAAGTCCTCAAAACTGCAGTGTCCCTGTTACACAGAGGATCTTTGACTAGAATTGTTGCAGTAGGTCCTCAAAAACAGCAGTGTTCCTGTTACACAGAGGATCTTTAACAAAAATGTTTGCAGTAGGTCCTCAAAAACAGCACAGTGTTCCTGTTAGATAAAGGATCTTTGACTAGCATTTTCACAGTAAGTCCTCAAAAACAGCAGTGTTCCTGTTACACAGAGGATCTTTGACTAGCATTTGTGCAGTAAGTCCTCAAAACTGCAGTGTTCCTGTTACACAGAGGATCTTTGACTATAATTGTTGCAGTAGGTCCTCAAAAACATCAGTGTTCCTGTTACACAGAATATCTTTAACAAAAATGTTTGCAGTAGGTCCTCAAAAACAGCACAGTGTTCCTGTTACTTAGATGATCTTTGACTCGCAGTTTTGCAGTAGATCCTCAAAAAAGCAACGCGTTCCTATTCTTTAGATGATCTTTAACTAGCGGTTTTGTCAGGAGATCCGTTTAAAAATAGCAGAGCACTCCTGTCATATAGAAGATCTTTGACTACTTTAGCAGTTTTGTAGCAGGTCCTGAAAAACAGCAAAGTATTCCTGTCAAATAAGGGATCTTTGACAAGCATTTTTGCAGTAGGTCCTCAAAACCTCAGAGTGTTCCTGTTACATAGATGATCTTTGTCGAGCAGCTTTGCAGTAAGTCCTGAAAAACAGCAAAGCATTCCTGTCAAATAAAGGGTCTTTGACTAACATTTTTCAGTTTGTCATCTAAAACAGTATAGAGGATCTTTAACTAGCAGTAGATACTCAAAAACGGTAGAGTACTCCTGTTACATAGAGGATCTTTGTCTAACAATGTTGTTATAGGTCCTCAAAAAAGCAACGCGCTCTTGTCATATAGAGGATCTTTGACTAGCAGTTTTGCACTTGGTCAGCGAAAACAGCAAAGCGCTCCTGTTTCATAGAAGATCTTTAACTAACATTTCTGGTCTTAAATGTCCTGAAAAACAGCAAAGCATTCCTGTCAAATAAGGGATCTTTGACAAGCATTTTTGTCAGTAGGTCATCAAAAACAGCAAAGTGTCCCTACCACACAAAGGATCTTTGACCAGCATTTGTGCAGTACTCTACATCCTCAAAAACAGCAGAGCGCTTCTATTTCATAGAGGATCTTTGTCTTGCAGTTTTGCAGAAGGTGCTCAAAAAAGGAAGACACTTCTGTTATTCAGAGGATCTTTAACTGGCAGTTTTGCAGTTGGTCATCGAAAATAACACAGCGCTCCTGTCACATAAAGGATCTTTAACTGGCATTTCGGCAGTAGGTCCTCAAAAACAGGCGGTCAAAAAAGAGAGACGCTCCTGTTATTTGGAGGATCTTTGACTAGCAGTTGTGAAAAAGAGCATAGCGGCGCTCTTTGCAGTTTTCCAGTAGGTCCTCAAAAAACCAAACTGCTCCTGTCATTTAGAGGATCTTTGACAACTGTAGCAGCTTTGCAGTAGGTCCTGAAAAGCAGCAAAGCATTCCTGTGAAACAAAGAATCTTTGGCAAGCATTTGTTTAGTATTTCATCAAAAACAGCAAAGTGGTGCTGCCACATAGAGGATCTTTGACTAGCATTTTTGCAGTACTGTACATCCTCAAAAACGGCAGGATCTTTGTCTTGCCGTTTTGCAGAAAGGTGCTCAAAAAAAGCGAGACGCTCCTGTTATTTGGAGGATCTTTGACTAGCAGTTGTGCAGTCGGTCGTGGAAAAGAGCGTAGCAGTGCTCCTGTCACAGACAGGATCTTTGAGGGGCATTTTTGCAGTCCGCCCTCTAAAGATAGCAGCGCACTCCCGTCATATAGAAGATCTTTGGTTAGTGTAGCAGTTTTGCAGGAGGTCCTCAGAAACAGCAAAGCACTCCTGTCAAGTAAAGGATCTTTGACTGGCATTTGTACACAGATGGTCAGGATGGTTTCTTTATCGTCAGTCTTAATCTTGCTATGGTTGTTGCCCACCGCCAGAGTGGGACAGGAAGTGGCGACAGGAAGTGGCTCGTTCAGCTCTTGGCGTCAGGCCAGGGAATGAAAAGAAGACGTTGACTAAAAGTGACAGAGTGCATCATGGGACACACTCAGAAGCGGCATACTCACTGCTATTCTGGCAGCTGTTCCGTAACCACGCCACAAGGGGGTTTGGGGGGGGAGTCACCTTCACCCTCATTAATAGACCAAAGGTCGGCCGATCCCATTAAGCAGCGCCACCTAGTAGCGTAGCACCTGCACTACACTTTACAAAATTTTACCTTTCTGCGGAATTCCACATTTTTGGTTATGAATGAAAGTAAATAATTGTTCCTACTGCCACACGACTTTCATTCTGCATTATAAAATATGAGCCATGATTAGGAGAATTGTGACCACTTTGAATGATTCCAAGTACTCCAAGGTCAAAATATTCAGTTCAGCCTAGCAGCCATCTTTGCTACTTTCCAAACATCTCACACTTCCCCATTTTGCATGACACAAATTCTCATCGGAAAGTACTTTTCTTACGACTTTCTCTAACGACTGGAACGATTCAGAAAATGGAAGATGGAAATGAGCTATTTATCTAAAATCTGGTGCAGAACATATCTGTCTTTGAGCTTAATGTCTCTGTGCATTGTCCCTTCAAATAAAGACTAAACTAAACGTAAAAATCACAAGCGTCATTTGCACAACACACGAAACCTTCTTTCCCCCCAATCTTTGTCTGAAATATACTTTTGAAATACTACATTAAAGGCCTATACTGAAATGCGATTTTCTTATTTAAACGGGGATAGCAGGTCCATTCTATGTGTCATACTTGATCATTTCGCGATATTGCCATATTTTTGCTGAAAGGATTTAGTAGTGAACATCGACGATAAAGTTCGCAACTTTTGGTCGCTGATAAAAAAGCCTTGCCTGTACCGGAAGTAGCAGGCGAGTAGCGTGACGTCACAGGTTGTGGAGCTCCTCACATCTGCACATTGTTTACAATCATGGCCACCAGCAGCGAGAGCGATTCGGACCGAGAAAGCGACAATTTCCCCATTAATTTGAGCGAGGATGAAAGATTTGAGGATGAGGAAAGTGAGAGTGAAGGACTAGAGGGCAGTGGGAGCGATTCAGATAGGGAAGATGCTGTGAGAGGCAGGTGGGACCTGATATTCAGCTGGGAATGACTAAAACAGTAAATAAACACAAGACATATACCGTATTTTCCGCACTATAAGGCGCACCGGATTATTAGCCGCACCTTCAATGAATTACATATTTCATAACTTTGTCCACCAATAAGCCGCCCCGGATTATAAGCCGCGCCTACGCTGCGCTAAAGGGAATGTCAAAAAAACAGTCAGATAGTTCAGTCAAACTTTAATAATATATTGAAAACCAGCGTTCTAACAACTCTGTCCCAAAATGTACGCAAATGTGCAATCACAAACATAGTAAAATTCAAAATGGTGTAGAGCAATAAATAGCAACATAATGTTGCTCGAACGTTAATGTCACAACACACAAAATAAACATAGCGCTCACCTTCTGAAGTTATTCTTCATTCGTAAATCCTTCGAATTCTTCGTCTTCGGTGTCCGAATTGAAAAGTTGCGCAAGCGTGGTATCCAAAATGGCCGGTTCCGTCTCGTCGAAGTCATCGGGAGTCAGTGTCGCTGTTGTTCTGTGAATCCTGCCTTCCGGAAAGCTCGGACCACAGTTGTGACCGAAATATCTGCCCAGGCATTTACGATCCACTGGCAAATGTTGGCGTATGTCGTCCGGCGCTGTCTGCCCGTCTTAGTGAAGGTGTGTTCGCCTTCGGAGCTGTGTGAAAAAAGCCACCCGGCCTCTTCGCGTAAACTTCCCTTAACCACTCGCTCATCTTTTCTTCATCCATCCATCCCTTCGAGTTAGCTTTTATGATGACGCCGGCTGGAAAGGTCTCTTTTGGCAAGGTCTTCCTTTTGAATATCACCATGGGTGGAAGTTAGCATGGCAAGCTAGAACCACAGTGAAGGATGACTTCTCATTCCCTGTGGTGCGAATATTCACCGTACGTGCTCCCGTTCCACAGTGCGGTTCACAGGAATATCAGTTGCTGTGAAATACGGTAGTAATCCGTGTGCGGATGGAGAGATTGCGTCTTTTTATGAACCGGATCCTTTTCGCTTAGTAGGAGCCATTTTGTGGTCTTTACAGATGTAAACAGGAAATGAAACGTACGGTGATATCCGCGCGTTTTTTCTTCTTCTTCCGGGGGCGGGCGGTAGCTTACAGTAGAAGAAGAAGCGCTTCCTGTTCTATGGGGGCGGGTGCTTACCTTGGCGGTTGCTTGCGTAGAAGAAGAAGCGCTTCCTGTTCTACCGGGAAAAAAGATGGCGGCTGTTTACCGAAGTTGCGAGATCGAAACTTTATGAAAATGAATCGTAATAAAGCGCACCGGGTTATAAGGCGCACTGTTAGCTTTTGAGAAAATTTGTGGTTTTTAGGTGCGCCCTATAGTGTGGAAAATACGGTATATACTCTATTAGCCACAACACAACCAGGCTTATATTTAATATGCCACAAATTAATCCCGCATAACAAACACTTCCCCCCCTCCCGTCCATATAACCCGCCAATACAGCTCAAACACCTGCACAACACACTCAATCCCACAGCCCAAAGTACCGTTCACCTCCCCAAAGTTCATACAGCACATATATTTCCCCAAAGTCCCCAAAGTTACGTACGTGATATGCACATAGCGGCACGCACGTACGGGTAAGCGATCAAATGTTTGGAAGCCGCAGCTGCATACGTACTCACGGTGCCGCATCTGCGCATCCAACTCAAAGTCCTCCTGGTAAGAGTCTCTGTTGTCCCAGTTCTCCACAGGCCAATGGTAAAGCTTGACTGTCATCTTACGGGAATGTAAACAATGAAACACCGGCTGCGTTATCCGGCACAACACCTGCCGCAAACACCGCTTCCCACCTACAGCTTTCTTCTTTGCTGTCTCCATTGTTCATTGAACAAATTGCAAAAGATTCACCAACACAGATGTCCAGAATACTGTGGAATTTTGCGATGAAAACAGACGACTTAATAGCTGGCCACCATGCTGTCCCAAAATGTCCTCCACAATCCGTGACGTCACGCGCAGACGTCATCATACCGAGACGTTTTCAGCAGGATATTTTGCGCAAAATTTAAAATTGCACTTTAGTAAGTTAACCCGGCCGTATTGGCATGTGTTGCAATGTTAAGGTTTCATCATTGATATATAAACTATCAGACTGCGTGGTCGGTAGTAGTGGGTTTCAGTAGGCCTTTAATGATCTCTCTGGGGATGTGTGCTCCTTTAAAGGCCAGTTTTCAACATATTTATCTAAAAGAACAACAAAATAACAATACACACACACAATTTTGCTGCATGATTTAACAAGGAAAAAGTCACAAAAACACAAATTCTAAAACTGAAGGTCAGTGGTTCAAATTGAAACCTTTAACATAAAGTTTTCAATTTATGTTAGCTAGTTTTCTTAAACCAAGAAAACAAGGTAACACAAATTAAATGTACTGGAAGTTTTGATGTTGGGATTTTCTGAATTGTTCCAGCAGTTTGTGTAAGTAGTAACAAAACTACTTTCCGATGAGTATTTGTGTCAAATGTGGAATTACGAAAAAAGTAGTGTTTTTCTTTAAATAACGTGAAAATACAAGTGTAACCTATTTTTATGGGCTTGCCTCTTTCTGATGTTAAGTTCCTGTTATAAGCTGTTATACAGTAAATGCCTTGAAGTCTTATTTTGAAGGCGCCAAGAGCGGAAGTGATGACATGTTGTAATGTAACCAAGGGTTTATAAATGTCGCCTATACTGTATGAAACTACAAAATAATAAACACGGAGGCTCCAGTTTACACGAGGACCACTTTATTTACATTCTTTCAAAAAAACCCACTCCACTACAACATGTCATCACTTCCGCTCTTGGCGCCTTCAAAATAAGAGCTCAAGGCATATACTGTATAACAGCTTATAACAAGAACTTAACATCATAAAGAGGCAAGCCCATAAAAATATGTTACACAAGGTAACAACGTGTATAATGAACTGAACGTTTTAACGTTAGTAGTAACAAATATACTTTTCCGATTTGTATTTAGGTCACGAAAAATGTGAAATCACTAAAAAAGTGGGACATTTCCGAATGTGACAAACAGATCGCCAGGATGTAGCGAATGAACTCAACATTTTGACGTTGGAATATTTAGAATCGTGCGAATCCTTTGAGCAATACCGACAATCTTTCATTTTGAAATTAATTTTCAACGGAATTGTGAAGGGCAGGCGTGTGCTAGCCCCATACGTCGGATTGGCTTGAAATTTCTCACACTCCACCGCATAAAACCGTCTGTAACTCGACAGCATTTGGTCAAATCCCTACGGAACTCGGTACGCACTCTCAGGCCGGTGACAAGTGACAAATATGAGCATGTTGAAAAACATGGAGCAGGAGATGGTTCGTATGTATGACTAACACAACCCACAGGCTAATTCTCACACATTTTCCTTGTGTGAGCGTCCTCACAAACAAATCATTGTTTAGAAGATAGAAAGACAAGAAGACGATTCATTTTCTTTGTTTGCCTTTTTGATTCCTTTTCTCCATCTTGCCTTCATTGTTGTAGACTTATGCTTTTTCTATGCAAAACAAGCGCTCCTTCAAGGGCGACCTCTGATAAGCGAGGCGTGTGTTTGCAAATGTGTGTGTGTGTGTGTGTGTGTGTCGCTCCTTTCCACCGACTTACATGAGTGTCCCTCTCTTGCAGGTGTGCCCGTCCGGAGGCGACGGTTGACGTGTGTGTGAATGCTTTGCTAGAGCTGGTAAAATGGAACCAAATCAACTGTTGAATGGATTTGGTCCCCTTCAACCAGCTGTAGCTGTGCATTGAGCGCTCCGACACACTCCTGAGACGCCAAGACGGAACCCGCGGAAAAAACGGACATCCGGGCGACGCTGCGTGGGCTTCCGAACTTGGAAAGTCGGACTCAGAAATCCTTTTTTTTTTTTTGGTACGCTGACGGCATGCACCGTCACGTTCAGTCGGGCATTTTTTGTTTTCCATGGTTCCTGTCCAGTTCTCTCTAGTTTCCACTTCCTGTTTGCCAATTCTTGTTTTGCAATCAAGTCAGCTGTTCCTTCTGATATGTCAACTCTGTCGAGTGTACTCTGGAGCCTTTCTTTAGCTTTCCCTATGCTTCCGGTGCACTCCCAGCTGCACTAGTATTTATTTTATTTTTTGTACATTAACCCTATAAAGCCTGAACCAGTAAATAATTGACAGAAAATTCACATTATTTGAAACTGGGCCCCACTTTATTCGATTCGGTTTGTTTCTTCGGGGTAACAATTTGATTCAGAATCTATTCTCGATTCAAAACAATTCTCGATTTGATATCAGTGCTTTGTTTAATGATATTGGTTGCCAGTTCTACAACCCAGCAGGTTATACATAAATGTCCTTTAAAACTGACTTTGAAATAACGTTGCAAAATAGTTGAATTTGTAAATTGAGACAACGTTGATGTCCAACGTTGGATAAACGTCGTTGGTTGGGAAAATTACCAAATTTCAATGGTCAAATTAACGTCACAACCTGACATTGATTAAACGTTAAAAAGCATGTTATTTCAATGTTATGTTTGTGTTGTAGAATATTGGTTGGGAAATGACCAACATTCAATGGTCAAATCAATGTTACAACCCGACATTGATTAAACGTCGTCAAAAAGCATTTTGTTTTAACGCTGTATTTGTGTTGTAGAATATTGGTTGGGAAATGACCAAATTTCAATGGTTGAATCAACGTCAGAACCCAACATTGATTAAACATTAAAAAGCATGTTGTTTCAACGTTGTATTTGTGTTGTAGAATATTGGTTGGAAAATGACCAAATGTCAATGGTCAAATCCTCGTCACAACCTGACATTGATTAAAAGTTGTCAAAAGGCATGTTGTTTCAACGTTGTATTTGTGTTGTACAATATTGGTTGAGAAATTACCAAATTTCAATGTCAAATCCACATTGCAACCTGACATTGATTAAAAGTTGTCAAAAGGCATGTTGTTTCAACGTTGTATTTGTGTTGTAAAATATCGGTTGAGAAATTACCAAATTTCAATGTCAAATCCACATTACAACCTGATATTGATTAAAAGTTGTCAAAAGGCATGTTGTTTCAACGTTGTATTTGTGTTGTAGAATATTGGTTTGAAAATGACCAAATTTCAATGTCAAATCAACGTCACAACCTGATATTGATTACCCGTTGTCAAAAAGCATGTTATTTCAATGTTATGTTTGTGTTGTAGAATATTGGTTGGGAAATGACCAACATTCAATGGTCAAATCAATGTTACAACCCGACATTGATTAAACGTCGTCAAAAAGCATGTTGTTTCAACGTTGTATTTGTGTTGTAGAATATTGGTTGGGAAATGACCAAATTTCAATGTTCAAATCAACTTCACAACCTGGTATTTATTAAACGTCAAAAAGCACGTTGTTTCAACGTTGTATTTCTGTTGTAGAATATTGGTTGGGAAATGACCAAATTTCAATGGTCGAATCAACATCGGAACCCAACATTGATTAAACATTAAAAAGCATGTTGTTTCAACGTTGTATTTGTGTTGTAGAATATTGGTTTGAAAATGACCAAATTTCAATGTCAAATCAACGTCACAACCTGATATTGATTACCCGTTGTCAAAAAGCATGTTATTTCAATGTTATGTTTGTGTTGTAGAATATTGGTTGGGAAATAACCAACATTCAATGGTCAAATCAATGTTACAACCCGACATTGATTAAACGTCGTCAAAAAGCATTTTGTTTTAACGCTGTATTTGTGTTGTAGAATATTGGTTGGGAAATGACCAAATTTCAATGGTTGAATCAACGTCAGAACCCAACATTGATTAAACATTAAAAAGCATGTTGTTTCAACGTTGTATTTGTGTTGTAGAATATTGGTTGGAAAATGACCAAATGTCAATGGTCAAATCCTCGTCACAACCTGACATTGATTAAAAGTTGTCAAAAGGCATGTTGTTTCAACGTTGTATTTGTGTTGTACAATATTGGTTGAGAAATTACCAAATTTCAATGTCAAATCCACATTGCAACCTGACATTGATTAAAAGTTGTCAAAAGGCATGTTGTTTCAACGTTGTATTTGTGTTGTAGAATATTGGTTTGAAAATGACCAAATTTCAATGTCAAATCAACGTCACAACCTGATATTGATTACCCGTTGTCAAAAAGCATGTTATTTCAATGTTATGTTTGTGTTGTAGAATATTGGTTGGGAAATGACCAACATTCAATGGTCAAATCAATGTTACAACCCGACATTGATTAAACGTCGTCAAAAAGCATGTTGTTTCAACGTTGTATTTGTGTTGTAGAATATTGGTTGGGAAATGACCAAATTTCAATGTTCAAATCAACTTCACAACCTGGTATTTATTAAACGTCAAAAAGCACGTTGTTTCAACGTTGTATTTCTGTTGTAGAATATTGGTTGGGAAATGACCTAATTCCAATGGTCAAATCAACGTCAGAACCCAACATTGATTAAACGTTAAAAAGCATGATGTTTCAAAGTTGTATTTGAGTTGCTCAACGTCAGGACCTAATTCAACAAGTTCTCAACGTTGTTTCCATGTCTTATGCCTGCTGGGTGATCAACTACATTCCTCCATAAAGTAATACAATTCTATATTACGTCAAAGAAAACTGGTTTTATTTGATAAATTATTACCCAAACATTTACTAAAGTGGCTGGACAGGAAAGATTTTGGAAATAAAAAATAAATAAATAAATGTATATACTGTATGTATATAGCAGAAAGACCTGGTATCGGCGGTGTCGATATTTCCGTATCGATCCGCACATCACTACTAATGACAAAAAGCCACATTTTTAAAATGAGCTGTTTTTAATAATAATAATTATTATTATTATCATAATTCCACATTTTTTACGGACAAAACTTCTGTTGAAACGGTCAAAAGTGTCTGAAAATGTGTACTTTAGCTGCAAAACAAGTCAGTGATGATTGTAAAAGTGTTGGCAAATTTCATCAATAAAACGTAAAAAAAAAAAAATGTTCTATGTCTTTTGTTTGCTCTTTATGTGAATATTTAATATCGATCATTGATTGTTTTTAATGTACAAAATGTGCTCTGTACTGTATGTGGCCAAGGAGAAAAAGTTTGGACACCCCTGCAGGATGTTGAAGGTGTGTGTGTGTGTGTGTGTGTGTGTGTGTGTGTGTGTGTGTGTGTGTGTGTGTGTGTGTGTGTGTGTGTGTGTGTGTGTGTGGGTGTGTGTGTGTGTGTACAGCCGTGATGAAAGCACTCCTGTCAAGACGCAGAATGGAGAGATTGAAGCGGAACGTTACAAATAAAGTGGTAAACAAACAAGAGCCCTGATTAAGTTGGCGGTACGTTTACGACCCGTTAAATGTGTGGGATTATCGAAAACACTGGGTTAGGGTGGGGAGAACAGGGACAGGAAGAGGTAGCAGTAGATTCTTAAAAACAGTGGAGCTCGCCTGTCTTATAGAGGATCTTTGACTGGCATTTTTATAGTCTGTCCTTAAAAACGACAGAGCACTTGATTCATTACAAAAATATTTGTGTTTTTGTAGGAGATCCTCAAAAACAGCAGTGTTTCTGTCTTATAGAGGATCTTTGACGAGCATTTTTATAGTGTATCCTTAAAAACAGCAGAGCATTTTATTCATTACAATAATATTTGACAAGCATTTTTGTAGTAGATCCTCAAAAACAGCAGTGTTTCTGTCTTCTAGAGGATCTTTGACAAGCATTGTTATAGTCTGTCTTTAAAAACAGCAGAGCACTCGATTCATAACAAACATATTGTACGAGTGTTTTTGTAGTAGATCCTCAAAAAAAGCAGTGTTTCTGTCTAATAGAGGATCTTTGACTAACATTTGTATAGTCTGTCCGTAAAATCAAAGGTTACAAAAATATTTAACAAGTGTTTGTTGTAGTAGATCCTCAAAAACAGCTGTGTTTCTGTCTTATAGAGGACCTTTGACTAGCGTTTTTATAGTCTGTCCTTAAAAACAGCAGAGCATTTGTTTCATTACAAAAATATCTTACGAGTGTTTTTGTAATAGATCCTCAAAACAGCAATGTTTCTGTCTTATAGAGGATCTTTGACAAGCATGTTCATAGTGTGTCCTTAAAAACATAGGTTACAAAAATATTTGACAAATGTTTTTGTCATAGATCCAAAAAACAGCAGTGGTTCTGTCTTATAGAGGATCTTTGACTAGCAGTTTTATAGTCTGTCCATAAAAACAGCAGAGCACTTGATTCATTACAAAAAAATGTACAAGTGTTTTTGTAGTAGATTCTCAAAAACATCAGTGTTTCTGTCTAATAGAAGATCTTTGATTAGCATTTTCATAGTCTGTCCTTAAAAACAGCAGAGTACCTGATTCATTACGGACATATTAGACGAGTGCTTTTGTAGTAGATTCTCAAAAACAGCAGTGTTTGTGTCCAATAGAGGATATGTGACAAGCATTTTTACAGTCTGTCCTTAAAAACAAAAGTTACAAAAATATTTGACAAGTGTTTTTGTGGTAGATCCTCAAAAACAGCAGTGTTTCTGTCTGATAGAGGATCTTTGACCTACATTTTTACAGTATGTCCTTAAAAAAGCAGCACACTCCAGTCATACTGAGGATCTTTGACTAGTGTTTTTGTAATATGTCCCTAAATAACAGCAAAGCGTCACTGTCACATAAAGGATCTTTGACCAGTGTTTTGGGGTCGGTTCTTGACAACCGAATAACGCTCCTGTCATATGGAGGATCTTAGACTAGTGTTTTTGTTGAAAACTAAAAACAGCACATCACTACTGTTATTTAAAAAAAAAAGTAAATGTACTATTTTTTTGGTAGATCCTGAAAATCAGCAGTGTTTCCGTTGTATAGACTATCTTTGACTAGTATTTGTCCATAAAAACAACAGAACCTTCCTGTCTTATTGGGACTTGTTTTGTAGTATATCCTCAAAAACAGCAGTGTTTCTGTCTTATAGAGGATCTTTGACTGGCATTTCTATAGTCTGTCTTTAAAAACAGCAGTCATACTGAAGATCTTTGACTTGTGTTTTTGTAATACGTCCCTAAAAAACAGCAAAGCGTCCCTGTCACATATAGTTTGTGACAGTTTTTTTGGTTTTTTTTTGTTTGTTTGTCATAAAAAAAATACAATCATGTGTGCTTACGGACTGTATCCTTGCAGACTGTATTGATATATATTGATATATAATGTAGGAACCAGAAATATTAATAAGAGAAAGAAACAACCCTTTTGTGCGAATGAGTGTAAATGGGGGAGGGAGGTTTTTTGGGTTGGTGCACTAATTGTAAGTGTATCTTGTGTTTTTTTATGTTGATTTAATTTAGGAAAAAAATAAAATAAATAAATAAATAACAACTTTTTTTTTTAAATTTCTTGTGCGGCTCAGTGCCAATCGATCCACGGACCAGTGGTTTGGGACCACTGTTTTAGAAGATTTTTGACTAACATTTTTTTATAGTCTGTCCTTAAAAACAGCCGAGCACTACAGTCATACTGAGGATCTTTGACAAGTGTTTTGGTAATATGTCCCAAAAAACCAGGTCAGTGTTAATGTCATAGAAAAGATCTTTAACCAGTTTTTTTTATAGTCTGTCCTTTAAAAAAAGCAAAGCACTCTTGTCACATAGAGGATCTTTGACCAGTGTTTGGCAGTTGGTCGTTAAAAACAGCAGAGATCTCCTGTCACATGACAAGCGTTTTTGTAGTATGTCTTTAATTGACATGTTTGAGTATTTGTGTATATTGTACTGTATGTGTGTATAATGTACAGTATGTGTGTATAATGTACTGTATGTGTGTATATTGTACTGTATGTGTATAATGTACAGTATGTGTGTATAATGTACTGTGTGTGTATAATGTACAGTACGTGTGTATAATGTACAGTGCGTATAATGTACTGTATGTGTGTATAGTCTACAGTATGTGTGTATAATGTACAGTGTGTATAATGTACTGTATGTGTGTATAATCTACATTATGTGTGTATAATGTGCAGTATGTGTGTAAAATTTACTGTATGTGCGTATAATGTACAGTTTGTGTATAATGTACAGTATGTGTGTACAATGTACTGTATGTGTATAATGTACTGTATGTGTGGATAATGTACAGTATGTGTATAATGTACTGTATGAGTGTAAAATGTACAGTATGTGTGTATAATGTACAGTATGTATATAATTACTGTATGTGTGTATAATGTACAGTATGTGTATACTGTACTGTATGTAGATAATGTACTGTATGTGTGTATAATGTACTGTATGTGTATAATGTACAGTGTGTGTGTAAAATGTACTGTATGTGCGTTTAATGTGCAGTATGTGTATAATGTACTGTATGTGTGGATAATGTACAGTATGTGTGCATAATGTACTGTATGTGTATAATGTACTGTATGTGTGGATAATGTACAGTATGTGTATAATGTACTGTATGAGTGTAAAATGTACAGTATATGTGTATAATGTACAGTATGTATATAATTACTGTATGTGTGTGTAATGTACAGTATGTGTATAATGTACTTTATGTGTATAATGTACAGTATGTGTATAATGAACTGTATGTAGATAATGTACTGTATGTGTGTATAATGTACTGTATGTGTATAATGTACAGTGTGTGTGTAAAATGTACTGTATGTGCGTTTAATGTGCAGTATGTGTATAATGTACTGTATGTGGGGATAATGTACAGTATGTGTGTATAATGCACAGTATGTGTACAATGTACAGTATGTGTGTATAATGTACTTTATGTGGATAATGTACTGTATGTGTGTATAATGTACAGTATGTGTATAATGTACAGTATGTGTGTATAATGTACAGCATGTGTATATTGTACTGTATGTGTGTATAATGTACAGAATGTGTATAATGTACAGTATGTGTGTATAATATACAGTATTTGTGTATAATGTACAGTGTGTGTATAGTGCTGTATGTGTGTATAATGTACAGTATGTGTGTATAATGCACAGTGTGTGTATAGTGTACTGTATGTGTGTATAATGTACTGTATGTGTATAATGTACAGTATGTTAATAATGTACTGTATGTGTGTACCGTATTTTCCGCACTATAAGGCGCACCTAAAAACCACAATTTTTCTCAAAAGCTGACAGTGCGCCTTATAACCCGGTGCGCTTTATTACGATTCATTTTCATAAAGTTTCGATCTCGCAACTTCGGTAAACAGCCGCCATCTTTTTTCCCGGTAGAACAGGAAGCGCTTCTTCTTCTACGCAAGCAACCGCCAAGGAAAGCACCCGCCCCCATAGAACAGGAAGCGCTTCTTCTTCTACTGTAAGCAACCACCCGCCCCCGGAAGAAGAAGAAAAAACGCGCGGATATCACCGTACGTTTCATTTCCTGTTTACATCTGTAAAGACCACAAAATGGCTCCTACAAAGCGACAAGGATCCGGTTCATAAAAAGACGCAATCTCTCCATCCGCACACGGATTACTACCGTATTTCACAGCAACTGATATTCCTGTGAACCGCACTGTGGAACGGGAGCACGTACGGTGAATATTCGCACCACAGGGAATGAGAAGTCATCCTTCACTGTGGTTCTAGCTTGCCATGCTAACTTCCACCCATGGTGATATTCAAAAGGAAGACCTTGCCAAAAGAGACCTTTCCAGCCGGCGTCATCATAAAAGCTAACTCGAAGGGATGGATGGATGAAGAAAAGATGAGCGAGTGGTTAAGGGAAGTTTACGCGAAGAGGCCGGGTGGCTTTTTTCACACAGCTCCGAAGGCGAACACACCTTCACTAAGACGGGCAGACAGCGCCGGACGACATACGCCAACATTTGCCAGTGGATCGTAAATGCCTGGGCAGATATTTCGGTCACAACTGTGGTCCGAGCTTTTCGGAAGGCAGGATTCACAGAACTGCTGCACAACAACAGCGACACTGAATCCGATGACTTCGACGAGACGGAGCCGGCCATTTTTGGATCCCACGCTTGCGCAACTTTTCAATTCGGACAACGAAGACGAAGAATTCGAAGGATTTACGAATGAAGAATAACTTCAGAAGGTGAGCGCTATGTTTATTTTGTGTGTTGTGACATTAACGTTCGAGCAACATTATGTTGCTTTTGCTCTACACCATTTTGAATTTTACTATGTTTGTGATTGCACATTTGCGTACATTTTGGGACAGAGTTGTTAGAACGCTGGTTTTCAATATATTATTAAAGTTTGACTGAACTATCTGACTGTTTTTTTGACATTTACTTTAGCGCAGCGTTTTTTTGACATTCACTTTAGCGCAGCGTAGGCGCGGCTTATAGTCCGGGGCGGCTTATTGGTGGACAAAATTATGAAATATGTAATTCATAGAAGGTGCGGCTAATAATCCGGTGCGCCTTATAGTGCGGAAAATACGGTATAATGTACAGTATGTGTGTATAATGTACAGAATGTGTGTATAATGTACTGTATGTGTGTATAGTGTACTGCATGTGTGTATAATGTACAGTCTGTGTGTATAATGTACAGTATGTGTGTACAATGTACTGTATGTGTGTATAGTGTACTGTATGTGTGTATAATGTACAATATGTGTGTATAATGTACAGTATGTGTACATTATGTTCCATCAAACAAAGAGATAAACCAGGACATCAATTTTTTTTGCTACTGTATATATTTTCAATCAAATGTCATATTTCAATCTTTGACCGTTGCTGAGTCGTGGATAAATAAAATCATGTAATCATAAATCTTTTTCATTTCTCTCATTAATATGTTGTTACTTGCCATTTACACTCATTAACCTCCATTAGCCTCAGAGCGGCGTAACATAACGCTGCTTGTTCTTCCTTAACGTGTGCGTGTACGTGTGCGTGTGAGTGAGTGTGTGTGCGTGCGTGTGAGTGAGTGTGTGTGCGTGCGTGTGAGTGTGTGTGTGTGTGTGTGTGTGTGTGTGTGTGTGTGTGTGTGTGTGAAGTGAAGTGAAGTGAATTATATTTATATAGCGACTCAAAGCGCTTTTACATAGTGAAACCCAATACCTAAATTACATGTAAACCAGTGTGGGTGGCACTGGGAGCAGGTGGGTAAAGTGGCTTGCCCAAGGACACAACGGTAGTGACTAGGATGGCGGAAGTGGGGATCGAACCTGCAACCCTCAAGTTGCTGGCACGGCCACTCTACCAACCGAGCTATACCATGTGTGTATCAATCAAATCAATCAATCTTTATTTATATAGCCCTAAATCACAAGTGTCTCAAAGGGCTGCACAAGCCACAACGACATCCTCGGTACAAAGCCCACATACGGGCAAGGAAAAACTCACCCCAGTGGGACGTCGATGTGAATGACTATGAGAAACCTTGGAGAGGACCGCATATGTGGGTAACCCCCCCCCTCTAGGGGAGACCGAAAGCAATGGATGTCGAGTGGGTCTGACATAATATTGTGAGAGTCCAGTCCATAGTGGATCCAACATAATAGTAGTAAGAGTCCAGTCCATAGTGGGGCCAGCAGGACACCATCCCGAGCGGAGACGGGTCAGCAGCGTAGAGATGTTCCCAGCCGATGCACAGGCGAGCGGTCCACCCCGGGTCCCGACTCTGGACAGCCAGCACTTCATCCATGGCCACCGGACCTGTGCCCCCCCCCCTCAAGGAAAAGGGGAGCAGAGGAGAAAAGAAAAGAAACGGCAGATCAACTGGTCTAACAGGGGGGCTATTTAAAGGCTAGAGTATACAAATGAGTTTTAAGATGGGACTTAAATGCTTCTACTGAGGTAGCATCTCTAATTGTTACCGGGAGGGCATTCCATAGTACTGGAGCCCGAATAGAAAACGCTCTATAGCCCGCAGACTTTTTTTGGGCTCTGGGAATCACTAATAAGCCGGAGTTCTTTGAACGCAGATTTCTTGCCGGGACATATGGTACAATGCAATCGACAAGATAGGACGGAGCTAGACCGTGTAGTATTTTATACGTAAGTAGTAAAACCTTAAAGTCACTTCTTAAGTGCACAGGAAGCCAGTGCAGGTGAGCCAGTATAGGCGTAATATGATCAAACTTTCTTGTTCTTGTCAAAAGTCTAGCAGCCGCATTTTGTACCAACTGTAATCTTTTAATGCTAGACATAGGGAGACCCGAAAATAATACGTTACAGTAATCGAGACGAGACGTAACGAACGCATGAATAATGATCTCAGCGTCGCTAGTGGATAAAATAGAACGAATTTTAGCGATATTACGGAGATGAAAGAAGGCCGTTTTAGTAACACTCTTAATGTGTGATTCAAACGAGAGAGTTGGGTCGAAGATAATACCCAGATTCTTTACTGATTCGCCTTGTGTAATTGTTTGGTTGTCAAATGTTAAGGTGGTATTATTAAATAAATGTCGGTGTTTAGCAGGACCGATAATCAGCATTTCCGTTTTCTTGGCGTTGAGTTGCAAGAAGTTAGCGGACATCCATTGTTTAATTTCATTAAGACACGCCTCCAGCTGACTACAATCCGGCGTGTTGGTCAGCTTTAGGGGCATGTAGAGTTGGGTGTCATCAGCATAACAATGAAAGCTAACACCGTATTTGCGTATGATGTCGCCTAGCGGCAGCATGTAAATACTAAAGAGTGCAGGGCCAAGAACCGAACCCTGAGGAACTCCGCACGTTACCTTAACATAGTCCGAGGTCACATTATTATGGGAGACGCATTGCATCCTGTCAGTAAGATAAGAGTTAAACCGCAGGTATGCGTGTGTGTGTGTGTGTGTGTGTGTGTGTGTGTGTGTGTGTGTGTGTGTGTGTGTGTGTGTGTGTGTGTGTGTGTGTGTGTGTGTGTGTGTGTGTGTGTGTGTGTGTTCTGGCAGGTGCTGGACATTGAGTCCGAGTGGACCATGTTCCGTACCTCTATTGTCGAGGCAATGATTGGAGCTGTGGCCGCACGGTGGTCGGTGCCTGTCATGGTGGTAATCCCAGAACTCGCTGGTGGACATCAAGGGTGAGGGATGCCGTCAAGCTGAAGAAGGAGTCCAATTGGGTCCCTTCAGCTCATGGGACTCTGGAGGTAGCGGACAGGTACTGACAGGCCAAGGGGTGTGCAGCTTTGACGGTTGCGGAGACAAAAACTCGGACACAGTAGGGGCTTGGGGAAGCCGTGGAAAAGGACTTCCGGATGGCCTCGAAGCGATTCTGAACCACCAGCCGCCGCCTCACTGTCAACACCGTGTATGGTGAGGATGGTGTGCTGCTGACCTCGACTGCGGATATTGTGGATCGGTGGAGGAAATATTTCGAAGACCTCTTCAATCCCACCTACACATCTTCCTATGAGGAAGCAGGGCTTATGGAATCTGTGGTAGGCTCCTCTATATCTGGGAATAAGGTTGCGTAGGTAGTTAAAAAGCTCCTCTGTGGCAGGGCCCCGGGGGTGGATGAGAACCGCCCGGAGTTCCTAAAGGCTCTGGATGCTGTGGGGCTGTCGTAGTTGACAAGATTCTGCAACATTACATGGACATCGGGAGCGGTACCTCTGGATTGGTAGACAGGGGTGGTGATTCCTCTCTTTAAGAACTATCGTGGGATCACACTCCTCAGCCTTCCCGGTAAGGTCTATTCAGGTGTACTGGAGAGGAGGCTACGCCGGATAGTCGGACCTCGGATTCAGGAGGAGCAGTGTGGTTTTCGTCCTGGTCGTGGAACTATGGACCAGTTCTATACTCTCAGCAGGGTCTTTGAGGGTGCATGGGAGTTTGCCCAACCAGTCTACATGTGCTTTGTGGACTTAGAGAAGGCCTCCGACCGTGTCCCTCGGGAAGTTCTGTGGGGAGTGCTCAGAGAGTACGGGGTATCGGACTGTCTGATTGTGACGGTCCGCTCCCTGTATGATCAGTGTCAGAGCTTGGTCCGCACTGCCGGCAGTAAGTCGGACACGTTTCCAGTGAGGGTTGAACTCCGCCAGGGCTGCCTTTTGTCACCGATTCTGTTCATAACTTTTATGGACAGAACTTCTAAGTGCAGTCAGGGCCTTGACGGGATCCGGTTTGATGGCTGCAGGATTAGATCTCTGCTTTTTGCAGATTATGTAGTCCTGATTGCTTCATCTGGCCAGGATCTTCAGATCTCACTGGATCGGTTTGCAGCCGAGTGTGAAGCAACTGGGGTGAGAATCAGCACCTCTAAGTCCGAGTCCATGGTTCTCGCCTGAAAAAGTGTGGAGTGCCATCTCCGGGTGGGGTAAGAGATATTGCCCCAAGTGGGGGAGTTCAAGCACCTCGGAGTCTTTTTCACGAGTGAGGGAAGACTGGATCGTGAGATCGACAGGCGGATCGCTGCAGCTTCTGCAGCAATGCGGACCCTGTATCGATCCATTGTAGTAAAGAAGGAGCTGAGCCGGAAGGCAAAGCTCTCAATTTACCGGGTGATCTATGTTCCCATCGTTACCTATGGTCATGATCTTTTGGTTATGACCGAAAGGACAAGATCACGGGTACAAGCGGCCGAAATGAGTTTCCTCCGTCTGGAGGCGGGGCTCTCCCTTAGAGATAGGGTGAGAAGCTCTGTCATCCGGGAGGAGCTCAAATTAAAGCCGCTGCTCCTCCACAGCAAGAGGAGCCACATGAGGTGGATCGGGCATCTGGAGAGGTGTTTAGGGCACTTCCGACAGGTAGGAGACCAAGGGGAAGACCTGTTGGAAAGACTATGTCTGTCGGCTGGCCTGAGAACGCCTCGGGATCCCCCGGGAGGATCTGGACGAAGTGGCTGGGGAGAGGGAAGTCTGGGCTTCTCTGCTTAGGCTGCTGCCCCCGCGACCCGACCTCGGAATGAATGGATGGATGGATGGCACTACTACAACATTGATTGTGTTGCCGCTGTGTTGTGCAATATGCTTGTGCATAAATGACCATGTAGCCACATTAGTTGTCTACTTTCTTTTGCACCCCAAATAATTATAAAAGCTAAAAAAAAAAAATCTGTTCTCATACATATATTTGACATTTTGAAAGTACCAGCCTGTCTCCAGTCCTCTTTTGCACTTTAGCAAAAATAAACATTTCCGGTTGCAGACTCGGCACCGGCTCAAGCTTCTTCATAGTGGACTGCCCTAGGTGAAGTCCTTTTTCGTGGCAACAAAGCAAGCATGTCTGATAAATGGTCCGCAAAAGTAAGATGTTTTTTTAAAATGCGTTAGCTTGATGCTAATTTGCATTGGCTATGCCATATACATGCTACTGATTAGCATTAGCGATATTACATGGCGAGTTCAAGACCTCCAAAATTGGTAATGAAAAGTACAACTAAGATGCACATTGCATCCAAACAGCTGCTATTTGGGGGACTACCTACGTTTGGGGGGGCCGTACCTACTTTTTTGGGGGCCACTACTGCTTTTGGGTGGGTCGCTGCCAACTTTTTGGGGGAGCACGATCCGCTTTTAGGGGGGGCACTAGGTACTTTTTGGAGGACACTACTTGCTTCTTTGAGGGGAGCTGCCTAATTTCCGGGGAGCACCACTTCCTCTTTTAGGGTGGGCGCTACCGATACCAACTTTTGGGGGGGCCTGCCTACTTTTAAGGTGCCATAATCAAAATTTTTGGAGGGGGATACTGCTAGGGAGTCGCTATCTACTTTTGGAAAGGCACTAACTGCTTTTGAGGGGCTCTATCTACTTTTTTGGGGGGGCACTGCCAGCTATTGGGTGGGCTCTACCTATTTTTGAGAGGGCGCTACCTAATTTTTTGGGTAGGTGCTACGACACTTTAGGGGAAGGTGGGGGCGCTATCAACTTTTTGGAAGGCATTAACTGCTTTTGGGGGGGTGCTACCTACTTTTTTGAGGGGCACTCCCTGCTTTTGGGGACCCTACCTACTTTTGGGGGTGGGGGGTGCTATCTACTTATCAGAAGGCACTAACTGCATTTCAGGGGGCGCTACCTACTTTTTGGGGGCTACTACCTGCTTTTTGAGGTGACACAACTTGCTTTTTGGGTAGCGCTACCTAGGTATGAGGGGGCGCCACTTAATTTTTTTTGTTTGGGGGGCCACTGACACTTTGGGGTGGCGCTCTCTACTTTTGGGGGGGGCCTATCTGCTTTTGGGGGGAGCTACCTACTTTTAAGGCGGCGCAATCTACATTTTTGGAGGGGGCTACTGCCAGGGGGTCGCTATCTACTTTTGGAAAGGCACTAACTACTTATGAGGGGCGCTATCTAATTTTTTGGGGGATCACTTCCAGCTATTTGGGGGGCTCTACCTACGTTTTAGAGGGCGCTGAAGAATGTTTTGAGGGGCGGTGCAACTGACACTTTGGGGTGGCGCTCTCTATTTTTGGCAGGGCACTAACTGCTTTTGAATGGCGCTACCTACTTTTTTGGGGAGGCACTGCCAGCTATTGGGGGGGCTCTACCTACGTTTGAGAGGGCGCTACCTAAATCCCCTAAAGTGCTACTGACACTTTAGGGGGGCGCTATCTACTTTTGGGAAGGCACTTACCACTAACCTACTTTTGGGGACCTAAGTACTTTTGGGGGGGGGGGGGGGGGGGGGATATCTACTTTTGGGAAGTCACTAACGGCATTTCAGGGGGCGCGCCCTACTTTTCGGGGGTCTCTATCTGCTTTTTGGGGGGGGGCTACCTTCTTTTTGGGTGCACTACCTGCTTTTTGGGGGGACTCTACTAGCTTTTTGTGGTGGTTGTATCCACTTTTGAAGAGGCGCTACCTATAATTGGGGGTGAACACTACCTGTTTTTAGTGGGGGGCTACCTACTTTTCGAGGGGCTACTACCTGCTTTTTGAGGGTACACTACTTGATTTTTGAGTAGCGCTATCTACGTATGAGGGGGCGTCACATATTTTTTTCTGTTTGGGGGCTACTGACACTTTGGGGAGGGGGGGGCACTTTCTACTTTTGGGGGCACTACCTGTTTTTAGTGGGGCGCTGCCTACTGTTTTGGAGGGGGCGCTACATGATTCTTGGGGGTGCACTACCTACTTTTTGGGGGGGCGATACCACCCTGAAAAATATATTTTTTTAACAGCAATACTTTAAATGATGGTTGATTTCCCCAAACTGTTGATGAAGGAAATTATGTCACGTCCTTTCGTACTTTCCCTACCTGATTACACGAATACGTGGACAGAAGGAGTCTTTGAAGGGTCCCTGGCCTCCCCCACTGCTGGGGCTGCTCTCTTGAAAGTGCTGAGAAGGACACCGTCAGATAACAAACAACCTTCATCTGTCCTGAAACACACAGAAAGAAGACAACATTCATGATCTCTGGCGTACGGGGACTAGAGAGCGTTGCTCCTTGGCTTTGTTTTCGGGATCAATCGATTATCAACACTGATATTTGGCATGTTTACATATATCGGTATCAGATATTATTATAATTTTTTTCACAACTACAACAGAACGACATTAGCAGACACAATAGAAATGATATCTTGGACAAAAATCCAAACTTTATGGAAACAACATGTCACGGCGTGGGCTCGAACTAAATTTTCCCCGGCAGCTGGGTCTACCAGCACCTGCATTTTTCCTTCCGTGTCTGGCGTCCTTGTTGTCCTCCCACCGTGCCTTCCCCAGTCTTACCCCTTTGTGATCTCTCGTTGTTCCCCTGTGGATTTGGACTGCCTTCCACAATCCTCGACCCTCGTATGGACACGGACTCTGACGCCTCTCTCTCTCGCCCTGGATCTTTTGCCTGCTCATGGACTGCCCTCCTGTTTTGTCCCTCCTCTCGCTCTCGAGGTAACACTAGGTAAAACACTCAAGTAATTACCCACACCTAGTCTATTCTTGGATTTTGGTCACACTCCATTCTCTAGCCTAGTTTATATATATTTAGTATGGTTTATTATTATATATATATATTGTGCATATATATAATAAATCATAGAGCTTTACTGCGCCCTGGTGTCTGTGCCGTCAACTCCATCCTGTCAAACACAACACAATATTGACAAATAGGAGATGATTATGTAAGTAAAGAAGAGCAGGCAGCAGCTCACACATTCTCATACTTTCTGTGCCATCCAGGAAGAAATTATGTCAGGCATCTTGAAAAATGTCCCAACTATAATCAGCGTGAAGGAGCCCAGTATTGTTTTGATTTAAATGTTGGCAATACTTCATGGTTCCTCACAAGGAAACCTTACAATGTGTTAAACCCATAAAGTGTTATAGAATTGAGGAGATGCTCCTTTTAGACCCACATAATAAAGGTGTTTGGACTGCTAAATGAACCACAACATTAGCGTTGATACTAGTCCCACGTTTCCTGAAAAATAAAAAAAAACCAACAACCAAAAGCCGTGTCCAGCTATTTACTGACATATACTGTAAATTCTGGAATACAAGCTGCTACTTTTTTTCCAACCCTTTGAACCCTGTGGCTTACATAACGGTGCGGCTAATTTATGGATTTGTCTTTGCTGGGAGCCATAATGCAAATTGTTTTCATTAAACACAAGCAAAGACCCTGAAATGGTGTTATCGTTTTTGCTATGGCGCTATTTTCCGGACGAGCACGTGTGAATCTATCAGTGTTCCTGCTGTTTAAAGCTTTGAACCGTTCTGTCTTTATAGCGTTTCTACTCGTATGGATTCTTCATTCATCACTCCAAGCAACGTTTGTCAGTTTTACAATATGACTAAAACAATTCTTACTTACTAAACCATCCCATGTGTGATGTCTGTATGAGTGTTTTCATGCATAATGGGATCAAGCTAGTGTCGTTAACATTAGCTAATATGCTAACACATTTACGGGTGTCTGTGTTAGTTTTATTAACTTACAACGACATTCTTTTTGTTTTGTTTCACTTTCACAAATTCCTCAGTAAATTCACCAAAACGCTACAATGGAGTTATTGAGTCTGTTTAGCTGTTTAATGCCTTAAACCGGAAGTAAAACCGTCCATAGCATTTCTTATTCATCACTCCAAGCAACGTTTGTAAGTTTTACAATATAGCTAAAACAATTCTTACCTACTAAAGCGTCCCATGTGTGATGTCTGTAGGAGTGTTTTCATGCATATTTGTACGTGCTATGGTAATGTAAGTAATGTAGTAGCGTCGTTAGGATTAGCTAATATTTTATTATTATTTCAGTTTCACAAGTTCCTCAGTAAATTCACCAAATGTTACCGTGGAGTTATTGAGTCTGTTAAGCTGATTGGAGAGCAAGCTTGCGCAGCTAGTGGGTCCATGACGATGACTTCGGTTTTGTTTGATCAGCCGTTTTACTGCCGTGTTACAGACACTACTTGGAAACAACTAAGGTATGTAAATAAACATTTACAATATATGTATGTGTAGATAACTAATTTAACAAAGAATATATCTGTGGTTAATGAATTGAAAATATTGTTTTCTCAAAATTTTAGTGGGTGCGGCTTATATAGTATGGAAAATACGTTACTTTTCGTGTTTAGATAACTTTTACAAAATGCATATCGGCTCGAAATATGACTTATAGTCACCTTGACTACTAATAATCAGTACCAGCCCTGAGGAAAAACACACAAAGCCCTCACTGCAACTTCATGGTGTTTTGCTAAATTAGCGCAAATGTAGTACATAGGTGACTAAAATGCACAGGTGTGTGCAATTTGAGCAAGTCTTGGAAAACCTCAACATGAAAGGGCTGCCTATAAATCCTTCATCATATGGTGATCAAACTTCACACCCCATAGGGGGCGCTGCAAATGCCACTCACAAAAGATCTCCTCTCACCTTTGCACTTTTGTACAAAGCGGATTTTTGCTGACAAGGGCAAACAAAAGCTGAGTCTCCTGTGAGACGGCAGCCGGGTGTCGGAAGAAATGAGGCGACAGAAGGGAGCAGACGGCTCCGTCACACTGATGGCCGTCCACTCAAGAGGTGTTGACCGTGTTTCTGACACCCCCCGAGGATGGCGTCAAGTTAAGTTTCCCAAACTTCCTCTGTATTTAAGAATGAACAAAAACACTTGTCAAAAATCCTCTATATGACAGGAGCCCTGTACTGTATTCAAGAAGCTATAACAAAAACAGGAGTCAAAGATCCTCTATTGGACAGGAGCATGCTGTTGTTTAATAGTGTGAGTCTTCATAGATCCTTCATAATGTATGACAGGAGTTCAATGCTGTTTTTAAGGACCTTCTACCAAAAAAAAAAAACGCTTGTCAAAGATCCTCTATATGACAGGAGCACTCTACTGTATTTAAGAAGCTACAACAAAAACACAGGTCAAAGATATTCTATATGACAGGAGCACTCTGCTGATAGTAAGCCACCTACTCCAAAAACAAAGGCTTTCCAAAGAGCCTCTATAAAACATGAACACTCTTCTGTTTGTATAAACTTACAACAAAAACAGGAGTCAAAGATCCTCTATTGGACTGGAGCAGTGTTGTTTAACAGTGCAAGTCGTCATAGATCCTTTATACGACAGGAGTTCAATGCTGTTGTTAAGGACCTTCTACAAAAAAAAAACACTTGTCAAAGATCCTCTAAATGACAGGAGCGCTCTACTGTATTTAAGAAGCTACAACAAAAACACGAATAAAAGATCCTCTGTATGACAGGGGCGATCTACTATATTTAAGAAGCTACAACAAAAACACGAGTCAAAGATCCTCTATATAAAAGGAGCGCTCTACTATATTTAAGAAGCTACAACAAAAACAGGAGTCAAAGATAGTTTTATAGTGCCAGTTGTCATAGAGCCTTTATATGCCAGGAGTTCAAAGCTGTTTTTAAGGACCTTGTACAAAAAAAAATCTTTAAAAAAGATCTTATAAAAATGACAGGAGCACTCTGATGTTTTTAGGAACCAACTACAAAAACATCAGTCAAAGATCCTCTACATGGCAGCGGCATTCTGCTCTTTTTGAGGACATACTACAATAACACCAGTCAAAGATCTTCCATAAGTCAGGAGCTATTTACTGTTTTAAGAACACTATACCCAAAGATCTTCTACAAACCCCGTTTCCATATGAGTTGGGAAATTGTGTTAGATGTAAATATAAACGGAATACAATGATTTGCAAATCATTTTCAACCCATATTCAGTTGAATGCACTACAAAGACAATATATTTGATGTTCAAACTCATAAACTTTATATTTTTTTTGCAAATAATAATTAACTTAGAATTTCATGGCTGCAACACGTGCCAAAGTAGTTGGGAAAGGGCATGTTCACCACTGTGTTACATGGCCTTTCCTTTAAACAACACTCAGTAAACGTTTGGGAACTGAGGAGACACATTTTTGAAGCTTCTCAGGTGGAATTCTTTCCCATTCTTGCTTGATGTACAGCTTAAGTTGTTCAACAGTCCGGGGGTCTCCGTTGTGTTATTTTAGGCTTCATAATGTGCCACACATTTTCAATGGGAGACAGGTCTGGACTACAGGCAGGCCAGTCTAGTACCCGCACTCTTTTACTATGAAGCCACGTTGATGTAACACGTGGCTTGGCATTGTCTTGCTGAAATAAGCAGGGGCGTCCATGGTAACGTTGCTTGGATGGCAACATATGTTGCTCCAAAACCTGTATGTACCTTTCAGCATTAATGGCGCCTTCACAGATGTGTAAGTTACCCATGTCTTGGGCACTAATACACCCCCATACCATCACAGATGCTGGCTTTTCAACTTTGCGCCTATAACAATCCGGATGGTTCTTTTCCTCTTTGGTCCGGAGGACACGACGTCCACAGTTTCCAAAAACAATTTGGAAATGTGGACTCGTCAGACCACAGAACACTTTTCCACTTTGTATCAGCTCAGGCCCAGCAAAGCCGACGGAGTTTCTGGGTGTTGTTGATAAACGGTTTTCGCCTTGCATAGGAGAGTTTTAACTTGCACTTACAGATGTAGCGACCAACTGTAGTTACTGACAGTGGGTTTCTGAAGTGTTCCTGAGCCCATGTGGTTATATCCTTTACACACTGATGTCGCTTGTTGATGCAGTACAGCCTGAGGGATCAAAGGTCACGGGTTTAGCTGCTTACGTGCAGTGATTTCTCCAGATTCTCTGAACCCTTTGATGATATTACGGACCGTAGATGGTGAAATCCCTAAATTCCTTGCAATAGCTGGTTGAGAAAGCTTTTTCTTAAACTGTTCAACAATTTGCTCACGCATTTGTTGACAAAGTGGTGACCCTTGCCCCATCCTTGTTTGTGAATGACTGAGCATTTCATGGAATCTACTTTCATACCCAATCATGGCACCCACCTGTTCCCAATTTGCCTGTTCACCTGTGCAATGTTCCAAATAAGTGTTTGATGAGCATTCCTCAACTTTATCAGTATTTATTGCCACCTTTCCCAACTTCTTTGTCACATGTTGCTGGCATCAAATTCTAAAGTTAATGATTATTTGCAACAAAAAAAATGTTTATCAGTTTAAACATCAAATATGTTGTCTTTGTAGCATATTCAATTGAATATGGGTTGAAAAGGATTTGCAAATCATTGTATTCTGTTTATATTTACATCTAACACAATTTCCCAACTCATATGGAAACGGGGTGTGTATATGCCAAGAGCGTTTTGCTGTTTTCAAAAACAGACACAGTCAAAAATCCTGTAAATGACAGGAGCATGCCGCTGTTTTTAAGCACCTACTACAAAAAACATTTGTCAGAGATCCTCTATATAACGGGCAGTATGCTGTTTTAATAACGCTTGTCAAAGATCTTCTCTGAAGCAGAAGTGCTTTGCGTTTCTTAAGTATCAACTACAAAACACTCGTCAAAGATCCTCTAAAAAACAGGAGAGCTTTGCTCTTTTTAAGGACCTAGTACAAAAACACTTGGCAAAGATCCTCTATATAAAAGGAGTGTTTTTTTCTTTTTTTAGGGACCTACTACAATAACACTAGTCAAAGATCCTCTATATAACAGGAGTGCTTTTTTTTTTTTTAAGACCAATGCGGAGGGGGGCATGGCCTGCGGGCCTGCGGGCCTGCAGCGAAGCGGGGTGTGCCAGGACCGGCCTCGAAGTCAGTGACAGGTGCGTAGATGGCCCACCTGGGCCTTGTTATCTAATCACCTGTTGCTCTGTATAAGCAGCAACCGGGAGGAGAGACGTTGTTGGAGCTGGAAGGGAGCTGGAGGGAGAGCGAGAGCGAGTCTGACAGAGAGACAAAAGGCAATTGCTGAAAAGCAACCCGTGGACATTGAGACAATAAAACTGTATTATAACCATGAAACGGGCTCGCCTGGCAATGCTTGGTGGTCTGGAGGACCCACGGGATGGCAACTTCCACAACCAACTACAAAAACGCTAGTCAAAGATCTTCTATATTACAGGAGTGTTTTGCTTTTTTTACGTACCAACACCAAAAAAACTAATCTCAGGAGTATTTGGCTTTTTTAAGTACAAAAAACACCAATCAAAGATTCACTATATAATACGAGTGCTTTGCTGTTTTTAAAAACCTATTACAAAAACACTAGTCAAGGATCCTCTATATTACAGGAGTGTTTTGCGTTCTTTAAGTACCTACCACAAAAACACTAATCAAAGATCCTCTACATAACATGAGTGTTTTGTTTTCTTTAAGTACCTACTACATTAACACTAGTCAAATATATTTTATATGACAGGAGTACTTTGCTTTTTAACGACCTACTACAAAAACATTAGTCAAAGATCCTCTATATAAAAGGAGTGTTTTTCTTTTTTTAGTGTCCTACTACAAAACACTAGTCAAAGATGCTTTACGTATATGACAGGAGTACTTTGGTTTTTAAGGACCCACTACAAAAACACTAGTCAAAAATCCTCTATATTACAGGAGCGTTTTGTTTAAGTTATGTTCCGTTTGAGTTTTGTACACTTAGTTCCTGCTTTTCACTCCCTTGTTTTGTCACCATAGCAACCATTAGTTTCACCTGTTTCACGTTTTGAGTCACGCACCTGTTTTCACTGATCATGTCACTGCTATTTAAGCCTGTCTGTTTCTCTTGATCGTCCTGGTGACATTATCCTTTCTACCTCTGCTACCTTTCATTCCAAGCCATAGTTCCATGCCATAGTTTCCATGCTGTTTCACGCCACAGTAAGTGTTGTTTTTGTTTTCATGTTCGTAGTCTCTGCTTTTGTGCAAGTTTTGTTTCATTAGCCAAGTTTGTTCTCCGCCATTGTGCACGACTTTTGTTTGCTTCCTTTTTTGTAGTCTGTTAGTGTTTAAAATAAAATATGTACTTACATTCACGTCTTGCCCGCGCCAACTTTCCTTTGCATTCCGGGAATACACAACACCCCAAAGTCCTCGTGTTGACAGTACCTACACCAAAAAAACTAATCAAAGATCCCCCTTACAACAGGAGTGTTTTGCTGTTTTTAAGTACCGTATTTTCCGCACTATAAGGCGCACCGGATTATTAGCCGCACCTTCAATGAATTACATATTTCATAACTTTGTCCACCAATAAGCCGCCCCGGATTATAAGCCGCGCCTACGCTGCGCTAAAGGGAATGTCAAAAAAAACAGTCAGATAGTTCAGTCAAACTTTAATAATATATTGAAAACCAGCGTTCTAACAACTCTGTCCCAAAATGTACGCAAATGTGCAATCACAAACATAGTAAAATTCAAAATGGTGTAGAGCAATAGCAACATAATGTTGCTCGAACGTTAATGTCACAACACACAAAATAAACATAGCGCTCACCTTCTGAAGTTATTCTTCATTCGTAAATCCTTCGAATTCTTCGTCTTCGGTGTCCGAATTGAAAAGTTGCGCAAGCGTGGGTTCCAAAATGGCCGGCTCCGTCTCTTCGAAGTCATCGGAGTCAGTGTCGCTGTTGTTGTCCAGTAGTTCTGTGAATCCTGCCTTCCGGAAAGCTCGGACCACAGTTGTGACCGAAATATCTGCCCAGGCATTTACGATCCACTGGCAAATGTTGGCGTATGTCGTCCGGCGCTGTCTGCCCGTCTTAGTGAAGGTGTGTTCGCCTTCGGAGCTGTGTGAAAAAAGCCACCCGGCCTCTTCGCGTAAACTTCCCTTAACCACTCGCTCATCTTTTCTTCATCCATCCATCCCTTCGAGTTAGCTTTTATGATGACGCCGGCTGGAAAGGTCTCTTTTGGCAAGGTCTTCCTTTTGAATATCACCATGGGTGGAAGTTAGCATGGCAAGCTAGAACCACAGTGAAGGATGACTTCTCATTCCCTGTGGTGCGAATATTCACCGTACGTGCTCCCGTTCCACAGTGCGGTTCACAGGAATATCAGTTGCTGTGAAATACGGTAGTAATCCGTGTGCGGATGGAGAGATTGTGTCTTTTTATGAACCGGATCCTTGTCGCTTAGTAGGAGCCATTTTGTGGTCTTTACAGATGTAAACAGGAAATGAAACGTACGGTGATATCCGCGCGTTTTTTCTTCTTCTTCCGGGGGCGGGTGGTTGCTTACAGTAGAAGAAGAAGCGCTTCCTGTTCTATGGGGGCGGGTGCTTTCCTTGGCGGTTGCTTGCGTAGAAGAAGAAGCGCTTCCTGTTCTACCGGGAAAAAAGATGGCGGCTGTTTACCGAAGTTGCGAGATCGAAACTTTATGAAAATGAATCGTAATAAAGCGCACCGGGTTATAAGGCGCACTGTCAGCTTTTGAGAAAATTTGTGGTTTTTAGGTGCGCCTTATAGTGCGGAAAATACGGTACCTACTACAAAATCATTATTCAAAGATCCTCTATATAACAGGAGTGCTTTGTTGTTTTTAAGTACCTACTACAAAAATACTAATCAAAGATCCTCTATATAACAGGAGGGCTTTGTTGTTTTTAAGTACCTACTACAAAATCACTAATCAAAGATCCTCTACATACCAAGAGTGCATTGTTTTTTATAAGGCCCTATTACAAAAAGCACTGGTCAAAGATCCTGTAAATGACAGGAGCACTCTGCACGACTGTTAAGACAAAGCTGCTGACTCAGCATTAGTCTGGAGAAAACAAAATTTTGTTGTAACAACAAATAACAGTCATTTCGCGGCACACGGTTGCCATGGTGACCGCACACCTCTTGGACACTTTTGTGTGTGTCAGAACTTTTCATTCACATTGTCCATGTGTGTGTTGCCTGACTCTCACACACACGCACACGCACACGCGCACGCACACTCACACACACACACAACCTCATGTTGGGCGACAGTGCAGAACAATTGGGGATGACGTCTATTTCAAAATAAAATACCCTCCTTGTGGAGAGAATAAATGATGGCGCTGAGCTAGCAGCGAGCTAACGAAGCTTGACGGGGTGATGATGTTCTTCATGGGCCAGCAGATGAATTTCACCTGACTTGGTCGGTCGGCCGACGTTTAATCAGGACTATCTGGCACTCCTTGAGTTGGACGCTCAATCGATGCAGACTCAAGCACTCGGCGGGCAAACAGGTGTATGCACAGTGTGCTGCCGTTACTGTAGGTCATTTCCCATGACAGCAAAGCGTTCTAAACTAAGGCTTCACTTTTCAAAATAATATTAGATATGACATATACATGCTAATTATTAGCATTGACAATTTTACATGGCAATTTCAACACCTCTCAAATTTTAATTTTCAAAATGCGCTAGCTCAATGCTAATTTACATTAGATAAGCCATATACATGCTAATGTTCAGCATTGGCAATTTTGCATGGCAATTTCAACACCTCCAAATTTTAGTTTTTTTAGGATGCGTTAACTCAATTCTTATTTACAGTATATTAGACATGCCATATACATGATAATGTTTAGCATTAACGATTTTACATGACGATTTTAACACCACCAAATTTTACCAGTTTTTCAAACTGCGCTAGCTAAATGCCAATTGGATATGCCATATATCCCCATATGCGGGGGAAACCTATGGACAGACCTGGCAAACTTAAGCGTGTTGTGCGGTTGAACTGGGAATGTTTGGAGGAGTCCTCTGTCTGGAGGGACTTCGGCGGGACTTCTCTGCCATCCATGTGGAGGTTGGGGACATTCAACAGGAATGGGCAATGTTCAAAGCATCTATTGCTAAAGCTGCAGCTGCAGCTGCGAGCTGCGGCCAGAAGGTCTTAGGTGCCTCAAGGGGTGGTAACCCTCGAACACCCTGGTGGACAGCGGTGGTCAGGGAAGCCGTCCGACTGAAGAAGGAGTCCTACTGGGGTATGTTATCCCAGGGGACTCCAGAGGCAGTTGCAAGGTACCGACAGGCCCGAAGGGCAGAGGCTGTGGCTGTGGACGAGGCTAAGCAGAGGGTGTGGGAGCAGTTCGGGGAATCCATGGAGAAGGACTATCGAGCGGCACCAAAGCTGTTCTGGAAGACCATACGGCACCTCAGGAGGGGGAAGCAGGGAACCATCCAAGCTGTGTACAGCAAGGATGGGACTCTGCTGACTTCAAGTGAGGAAGTCGTAGGGCGTTGGAAAGAGCACTTTGAGGAACTCCTGAACCCAACTACATCAGACACACCCTCCTGACAGGAGTGGAGCCTGAGGATGATGAGGGATTGACGTCGATCTCTCGGAGTGAAGTCACTGAGGTAGTTAGACAACTCTACAGTGGCAAAGCTCCGGGGGTTGACGAGTTCCGTCCAGAAATGCTGAAGGCTCTGGGTGTTGAGGGACTGTCTTGGTTGATACGCCTTTTCAACATTGCGTGGAAGTCTGGGACAGTGCCGAGGGAGTGGCAGACTGTGGTAGTGGTTCCCTTATTCAAAAAGTGGGACCGGAGGGTGTGTGCTAATTACAGGGGTATCACACCACTCAGCCTCCCTGGGAAGGTTTACGCCAAGGTACTGGAAAGGAGGGTCCAGCCGATAATCGAACCTCAGATTCAAGAGGAGCAATGTGGATTCCGTCCTGGTCGGGGAACAACTGACCAGCTCTTTACTCTTGTGGGAATCCTGGAGAAGGCCTGGGAATATGCCTATCCAGTCTACATGTGCTTTGTGGATTTGGAGAAGGCGTGGGAGGTGCTGAGGGAGTACGGGGTGAGGGGGACCCTGCTGAGGGCCATTTAATCTCTGTACAACCAAAGCAAGAGTTGTGTCTGGGTACTTGGATGTAGGTCGGATCTGTTTCCAGTGGGGGTTGGTCTCTGCCAGGGCTGCGCTCTGTCACCTATCCTGTTTGTGATTTTCATGGACAGGATTTCTAGGCAGAGTCGTATCCGAGGGTATACGTCTCGGGGGGCTAAAGGTTGCGTCACTGCTGTTGGCAGATGATGTGGTCCTGATTGCACCATTGGTTTGTGACCATCAGCTCTCACTGGATCGATTTGCAGCCGAGTGTTCAGCGGCTGGAATGAGGATCAGCATCTCCAAATCTGAGGCCATGGTTCTCAGCAGGAAACCGATGGTTTGTACAGTCCAGGTAGAGAGCGAGACTCTGTCCCAGGTGGAGGAGTTTAAGTATCTCTGGGTCTTGTTCACGAGTGAGGGAAAGATGGAGAAGGAAATCAGCCGGAGAATCGGAGCAGCTTGGGCAGTATTGCAGTCTCTCTGCCGCACTGTTGTGACGAAACGAGAGCTGAGCCAGAGGGCAAAGCCCTCGGTCTACCGAGTTATCTACATTCCTACAAGTGGCGGATGCTGGTCTCTCAAGGAGGGGAAGCTCAATTTCGGCCTACATCATAAAATGTGTTCGTTTATTTATACGTAAATTCAACCCTCCGTTCCTTTCTAAGAAAGTGATCTGTGACCCTGTCGTACCAACAAGGCGTCTTTTCCAGGGATTTGACAAGTGTCCTCTCAATGGCCAGCAGAGCTAGGCTGCTTAAACGCCCTTGGCCCATGGTGTTGCAGGTGTAAGACTTGAACCGCTTTAAACAGGAGAAGTTCCTTTCTACGTCTGCAGATGTAGCTACAATCGTTGCCACTAATGACAATAGTTTGTACACCTGAGGCATTGCTCAAATCTGACTCTGCCCAGGCAACTTAACCTTGCACATGCACTCACATGTTCATAACTTTATTCATGCCTTTTGTATGCCCTGTCAAATTTAGAAATATCACCAAAACCCACTTTTGACCAGACAACACATCCCTGAGATTGTTTCATCAAGAGGCATGGCAAACAGTACATTTTATTTGTTACAAGACTTCCAGTCAGCCAGCTCACTTTGTCATATTAGGGCAGCTGAAAAGACCTGTTACTTTTCCCCACCTTTTGCACCAAATTAATCTGAGGAGTTGATCTGCCCTTCTGTTTAATTCAAAGTTTTTCTTCATAAGCAAGACCATCAAATGGCTTCGCCAAAATCCGGTCCACAACATTCAAATTATCTGCCATTATGTGCAGCTTGCTACCTAGCTAGCTCGCTAGCTGGGACTGGCGCGAGGCTAGTGTGAAGTGTGTTCGCCTGTGAGTGCTTTGAGACGGTGGAGGGACTCAGCAGCACCCGCTGATCGGTAAGGACAGAAACTGCAAAGTGAAAGAAGTCTGCTCCAAACACAAAAAAACACCAGAAATGAAAGCTCTATGTGTTGCTAGTCGTTTTTAACAAAGAAAATGTCGCTAAGAGGATCTGGAAAGTCTCCGGTTCAACTCAGAACAACAGAATGAGTATTGAAAAATGCTCCCACGAACGTTTACAACACAAGATTGCTGATTCGCTCCTTTTGCTGTCAATCAAAAAGGGAACCAGCCTCAGACAGATCATTCAATCATCATGCAGAAGTTGAGCATCCGGGCCAACCGAGGCCAGCTCACTGCCCCACAGACCCCCAGAGACGTTGAGTGTCCGATGGGCGGGACAAAGCCCAGCAGTTATCCAATGACTCGTCTCGTTTCGCTGCAGTGTTTGCTTCCCCATTGAAGTCTGTGGACACGCAGCGTCTACACTGTTTAAAGCACCGTGAAGCTGCGATAATGAGAGAGAGGAAAGCCGCGTCGTTACCAGTGATAAGAAGCTGATTCTGAACAAAAGAGCGCGTTGTAGCGCATATTTAGTCAATAACATGTACACACATTATATATTTAATCACTTATTTTTTTATATTTTAAGGGCCCTAGCAGTCTGAGAGCAATCGCGTCTGATTCCTACTTTCACCTATGGTCATGAAGTGTGGGTCATGTCCGAAAGAATAAGATTGCGGATACAAGCGGCCGTAATGAGTTTCCTCAGAAGGGTGGCTGGCATCTCCCTTAGAGATAGGGTGAGCAGTTCAGTCACCCGAATGAGACTCGGAGTAGAGCCGCTGCTCCTTTGCTTGGAAAGGAGCCAGCTCAGGTGGTTCGGGCATCTCGTGCGGATGCCCCACGAGCGTCTCCCTCAGGAGGTCCTCGTTGCATGTCCCACATTAGATATGCCATATACATGCTAATGTTTAGCATTGTCAATTTTACATGGCGATTTCAACACCACCAAATTTTCGTTTTTCAGAACGCGCTTTCTTAATGCTAATGTACATTGGATATGCCTTATACATGCCAATGATTAGCATTAGCGGTATTACATTAACATTTCAAAACCTCTAAATTTTCACTTTTCAAGATCCGGTAGCTAAATGCTACTGGATATACCATATACATGCTAATTATTAGCATTGACAATTTTACATGGCAATTTCAACACCTCTAAAATTTCAATTTTCAAAATGCAGCATGGTAGAACAAGCGTTAGTGCGTGTGCCTCACAATACGAAGGTCCTGGGTTCGATCCTGGGCTCGGGATCTTTCTGTTTGGAGTTTGCATGTTCTCCCCGTGACTGCGTGGGTTCCCTGCGGGTACTCCGGCTTCCTCCCATCTCCAAAGACATGCACCTGGGGATAAGTTGATTGGCAACACTAAATGATCCCTAGTGTGTGAATGTGAGTGTGAATGTTGTCTGTCTATCTGTGTTGGCCCTGCGATGAGGTGGTGACTTGTCCAGGGTGTACCACGCCTTCCGCCTGTGTGCAGCTGAGATAGGATTCAGCACCCCCCGCAACCCCGAAAGGGACAAGCAGTAAAAAAATGGATGGATGGATGAAAAATGCGCTAGCTCAATGCTAATTTATTTTAGATATGCCATGTACATGCTAATGTTTAGCATTGGCAATTTTACATGGCAATTTCAACACCTTAAATTTTTTGTTTTTTAAAATGCGCTAGCCCAATGCTAATTTGCATTAGATATGACATATACATACTAATGATTAGCATTAGCGATTTTACATGGCGATTTCAACACCACCAAATTTTTGTTTTTCAGAATGCGCTAGCTAAATGCTAATTTACATTGGACAATCCTGTATACATGCTAAATATTAGCATTGACAATTTTACATGGCAATTTCAACACCTCTAGAATTTCTATTTTCAAAATACGCTAGCTTAATGCTAATTTACATTAGATATGCCATATAATGCATATAATGCTCCTCTCTGAGCTGCCACCTTAACGTGGTAGAGGAGTTTGCGTGTCCCAATGATCCTAGGAGCTATGTTGTCCGGGGGCTTTATGCCCCCTGGTAGGGTCTCCCAAGACAAACTGGTCCTAGGTGAGGGATCAGACAAAGAGCAGCTCGAAGACCTCCATGAAAAATAAAAACCAAGGACCCAGATTTCCCTCGCCCGGACGCGGGTCACCGGGGCACCCCTCTGGAGCCAGGCCCGGAGGTGGGGCACGATGGCGAGCGCCTGGTGGCCGGGCCTGTCCCCATGGGGCCCGGCCGGGCACAGCCCGAAGAGGCAACGTGGGTTCCCCCTCCAATGGGCTCACCACCCATAGCAGGGTGCGATGTGAGCTGGGCGGAAGCCGAAGGCAGGGCACTTGGCGGTCCGATCCTCGGCTACAGAAGCTAGCTCTTGGGACGTGGAACGTCACCTCGCTGGGGGGGAAGGAGCCTGAGCTAGTGCGCGAGGTGGAGAAGTTCCGGCTAGATATAGTCGGACTCACTTCGACGCACAGCAAGGGCTCTGGAACCAGTTCTCTCGAGAGGGGCTGGACTCTCTTCCACTCTGGCGTTGTCGGCAGTGAGAGGCGACGGGCTGGGGTGGCAATTCTAGTTTCCCCCCGGCTCAGAGCCTGTACGTTGGAGTTCAACCCGGTGGACGAGAGGGTAGCTTCCCTCCGCCTTCGGGTGGGGGAACGGGTCCTGACTGTGGTTTGCGCTTACGCACCGAACCGCAGCTCAGAGTACCCACCCTTTTTGGATTCACTCAAGGGAGTACTTGAGAGTGCTCCCCCGGGTGATTCCCTCGTTCTACTGGGGGACTTCAATGCTCATGTTGGCAACGACAGTGAAACCTGGAGAGGCGTGATTGGGAAGAATGGCTGTGCGGATCTGAACCCGAGCGGTGTTTTGTTATTGGACTTTTGTGCCCGTCACAGATTGTCCATAACGAACACCATGTTCAAACATAAGGGTGTCCATATGTGCACTTGGCACCAGGACACCCTAGGCCGCAGTTCCATGATCGACTTTGTAGTTGTGTCATCGGATTTGTGGTCTCATGTTTTGGACACTCGGGTGAAGAGAGGGGTGGAGCTTTCTACCGATCACCACCTGGTGGTGAGTTGGCTGCGATGGTGGGGAAGGATGCCGGACAGACCTGGCAGGCCCAAACGCATTGTGAGGGTTTGCTGGGAACGTATGGCAGAGTCTCCTGTCAGAGAGAGTTTCAATTCCCACCTCCAGAAGAACTTTGAACATGTCACGAGGGAGGTGCTGGACATTGAGTCCGAATGGACCATGTTCCGCGCCTCTATTGTCGAGGCGGCTGATTGGAGCTGTGGCCGCAAGGTAGTTGGTGCTTGTCGTGGCGGTAATCCTAGAACCCGTTGGTGGACACCGGCGGTGAGGGATGCCGTCAAGCTGAAGAAGGAGTCCTATCGGGTTCTTTTGGCTCATAGGACTCCTGAGGCAGCGGACAGGTACCGACAGGCCAAGCGGTGTGCGGCTTCAGCGGTCGCAGAGGCAAAAACTCGGACATGGGAGGAGTTCGGGGAAGCCATGGAAAACGACTTCCGGACGGCTTTGAAGCAATTCTGGACCACCATCCGCCGCCTCAGGAAGGGGAAGCAGTGCACTATCAACACCGTGTATGGCGAGGATGGTGTTCTGCTGACCTCGACTGCGGATGTTGTGGATCGGTGGAGGGAATACTTCGAAGACCTCCTCAATCCCACCAACACGTCTTCCTATGAGGAAGCTGTGCCTGGGGAATCTGTGGTGGGCTCTCCTATTTCTGGGGATGAGGTTGCTGAGGTAGTTAAAAAGCTCCTCGGTGGCAAGGCCCCAGGGGTAGATAAGATCCGCCCGGAGTTCCTTAAGGCTCTGGATGCTGTGGGGCTGTCTTGGTTGACAAGACTCTGCAGCATCGCGTGGACATCGGGGGAGGTACCTCTGGATTGGCAGACCGGGGTGGTGGTTCCTCTCTTTAAGAAGGGGAACCGGAGGGTGTGCTCTAACTATCGTGGGATCACACTCCTCAGCCTTCTCGGTAAGGTCTATTCGGGTGTACTGGAGAGGAGGCTACGCCGGATAGTCGAACCTCGGATTCAGGAGGAACAGTGTGGTTTTCGTCCTGGTCGTGAAACTGTGGACCAGCTCTATACTCTCGGCAGGGTCCTTGAGGGTGCATGGGAGTTTGCCCAACCAGTCTACATGTGTTTTGTGGACTTGGAGAAGGCATTCGACCGTGTCCCTCGGGGGAGTGCTCAGAGAGTATGGTGTATCGGACTGTCTGATTGTGGCAGTCCGCTCCCTGTATGCTCAGTGCCAGAGCTTGGTCCGCATTGCCGGCAGTAAGTCGGACACGTTTCCAGTGAGGGTTGGACTCCGCCAAGGCTGCCCTTTGTCACCGATTTTGTTCATAACTTTTATGGACATAATTTCTAGGCACAGTCAAGGCGTTGAGGGGATCTGGTTTGGTGGCTGCAGGATTAGGTCTCTGCTTTTTGCAGATGATGTGGTCCTGATGGCTTCATCTGGCCAGGATCTTCAGCTCTCACTGGATCGGTTCGCAGCCGAGTGTGAAGCGACTGGGATGATGAGAATCAGCACCTCCAAGTCCGAGTCCATGGTTCTCGCCCGGAAAAGGGTGGAGTGCCATCTCCGGGTTGGGGAGGAGATCTTTCCCCAAGTGGAGGAGTTCAAGTACCTCGGAGTCTTGTTCACGAGTGGGGGAAGAGTGGATCGTGAGATGGACAGGCGGATCGGTGCGGCGTCTTCAGTAATGCGGACGCTGTATCGATCCGTTGTGGTGAAGAAGGAGCTGAGCCGGAAGGCAAAGCTCTCAATTTACCGGTCGATCTACGTTCCCATCCTCACCTATGGTCATGAGCTTTGGGTTATGATCGAAAGGACAAGATCACGGGTACAAGCGGCCGAAATGAGTTTCCTCCACCGGGTGGCGGGGCGCTCCCTTAGAGATAGGGTGAGAAGCTCTGCCATCCGGGGGGAGCTCAAAGAAAAGCCGCTGCTCCTCCACATCGAGAGGAGCCAGATGAGGTGGTTCGGGCATCTGGTCAGGATGCCACCCGAACGCCTCCCTAGGGAGGTGTTTAGGGCACGTCCGACCGGTAGGAGGCCGCGGGGAAGACCCAGGACACGTTGGGAAGACTATGTCTCCCGGCTGGCCTGGGAACGCCTCAGGGTCCCACAGGAAGAGCTGGACGAAGTGGCTGGGGAGAGGGAAGTCTGGGCTTCCCTGCTTAGGCTGCTGCCCCCGCAACCCAACCTCGGATAAGCGGAAGAAGATGGATGGATGGATGGATGCCATATAATGATGCCAATGTTTAACATTGCCAATTTTACATGGTAATTTCAACACCTCCAATTTTGTTTTTCCAAATTGAAAAATTATAGACACAAATTTTAAATTTTGCCAGAAAAAAACAGATTATTAAAATTTTTTAATTTTACTCAAACTAAATTTAAAAATATTTTTTATATTTTTTTAATACACCAGAATAAAGTTTGAAAAAGATGACAAATGTGTAATAGAGATTGAGAGTGAATTTCTAAATCATATGAGTAAAACTTTTATTAAAAATAAAAAAAGTCAGAATCTTACAAAACAAATGGGCAAAATTACTCAAATTTAATTAAAAAAAATAAAAAATGAAAATATTTACCATTACTAGAATTAACTGTTAACTGTAAACATTCATAAAAATAAAAAAATAAAAATAAAAACTAAACACAATTATAGTGAGAAAAAGCTGGAATTATTGAAGAATGAATGCAATACTCCAATAATAAAGTCAAAATATTATGAAAACAATGTGTATTAATATAAAAATACATTTTAAATGATAAAACTTGGAGTATTAACCGAAAAATGTGTAAGATTACTGGAATAATTTTGTTTTTAATTACTAAACCCTTAAAGATGGTTTAAAAAGCATGTGACTTTTCAAATTTGATCAGAATGCATACAGTATTACATGCGTAATAATACAGATGTTGATCTTTTTGCCAACCTGCTTAAAAAACTTTTAAACTAGCATATTACTTGAAAGTATCGATAAACGGTATTAATGATAACTGCGGTAAAACTACCAACGGGCATTATTACCCTTTTTTAAATCAATGATAGAAAAAAAACGGTGATTAATAACTGTGCTTTGATAAACTCACGGACGGACTGCCGCCAGATCGCTATCTATTAACGTCGTTCCCCATTAAGAAACAACATATGATCTAAATTTGTATAAACACATCACTCTCTGAGCAGCTAAGATATTCAATTGTGTACATTTAATCTACAAGCTGTGATCTGAGAACAGAGTGATTATTTAATAAGCAGAGGAAAACGAGACAGAGGTGTTTTTACGGGGCGTTCAATGACCGCCGAAAAGAGTAGGACGCCACAACGCCCACCAGAAATAATAAATAATAATACATGGAATTTGTTTCGCACTTTTTCTTGAAATTAATGTTAACTAAATACATGTAATCTAGGAAGCATATGTTTATATACTACATTACCCAGAAGGCTCAGCGCTGTAGACAGGAACAGGAAGTAGGTGTGTGCTACGCCAAATTGTGCTGTTTGAGCAAGAAAAGGTTGATATATTGTTACACGTTGTTGTGCCTGCTTCGTCCACACAAGAAACAAACATACGTTTTTAGTTAGACTGTTGACGTGTGCGTTTGAGCGTCGCTTAGTGACAAATGTAATTATGCACTTGAAAATCACGTACAGGTAAACAGTCTCAGCATATTGTGTTTGAGTAAAGACAGTTTCCATTGAACTTTTTTTCTTTTCATTTAAATAATTTCATGTGTGTATATACATTAAACACTTATAATAAAAAATAATGGTTGTTGGGTTTTTTTAATAATATTTGGGGATTATGCACAACAGAAGTGAGCCATTAGTCTGGAAGGCTGGATCACAAAAACCCGGGCAACACTGCCCTCTGGCGGCAAACAACAAAAAAACAAATACTAGGTAGTAGAGATGCGCGGATAGGCAATTATATCATCCGCAACCGCATGACAAAAGTCGTCAACCATCCGCATCCACCCGAATTAACATTTAATCAACACCGCACCCGCCCGCACCCGCCCGTTGTTATATATCTAATATAGACGATGCAAGGCATTAGTGAGGTTATAAAGCTTTTGCCTGTTAAAGAAAGGAGACTGATCCAATGCAGCAATCATCTGGGAGCCGCGCTGAGCGCACCTCCAAGCCCGTGGAGGTGCGATGTCCCTCGCACCTGCGGCGGCTCCACCCGGGCTCGCGCCCGAGGCTTCAGCGCGCACCGCGACACCGGCGACGGCCGGGTATGGGCCTGACGCTCCAGCGCCATCCATTTTCAGGGCTAGTTGATTCGGCAGGTGGGTTGTTACACACTCCTTAGCGGGTTCCGACTTCCATGGCCACCGTCCTGCTGTCTATATCAACCAACACCTTTTCTGGGGTATGATGAGCGTCGGCATCGGGCGCTTTAACCCGGCGTTCGGTTCATCCCGCAGCGCCAGTTCTGCTTGCCCCACCCCTTTCGTGAGCGCACTGCGCGCGGAGTGAACCCTGTTACGCGCCCCCGGCAACGGGGGTGGCGGGCAGGTAAGCTGCGCGGGCGGAGCGCGCGGAGTGACCCCTGTTACGAGCCCCCGGCCACGGGGGTGGCGGGCAGGTAAGCTGCTTACCTCATGCGCATGACGCCGGCCGCGGCGAAGGCGGACGAGGCGGGGTGTCGTGCGGTGGGCGCGGTGGTGACCCTGGACGTGCGTCGGGCCCTTCTCGCGGATCACCTCAGCTACGGCTCCCGGTGGGGCCCTCTCGGGGGAAGGGGCCTCGGTCCCGGACCCCGGCGAGGCGTCCCTTCTCCGCTCCGTAAAAGTGTCCATCTCTTTTTTTTTTTCTTCTTCTGTTGTGGCATATGCTGCAGGTGCCTGCTCGTTTTTCGTATGTGGGTAACAACATTTAACTATGTATATATATTTCCGAATTGGTTTAACTGCCACCTGCCTGAATCTATTTAAAATCAATTTTTTTTTTATTTCAACCGCCCGACCCGACCCGCGGATAAAATCTAATTTTTTTTTATTTCAACCGCCCGAACCGCGGATAATCCGCGGACTCCGCGGTTGTGTCCGCAAACCGCGCATCTCTACTAGGTAGGGTACCAAGCGAAAACCCGAATCGCATATCTTATAATGAAGTTTTACCTGTAAAAAAAAATAAAATAACCAATGAATGTTTGGAAGATAACTGGCAACACACACCTCCTACTTGTCTGTAAAGAGTCACGTGACACAATTCTGGCCATCAGGCAGTGTAGGATCGTTGTATTCTGATTGTTTACTATAAAACCGAAGGGGTCTTACTATCGTACACCAAGATAATATTGACCGTATAGATCATGGGTATCAAACTCTGGCCCGCGGGCCAAATTAGGCCCGCCGTGTAATTTCACTTGGTCCTTGAAGCGATATCAAATTAACACTAAAGCTGGCCCGCCGATCCTCCCGGGAGTCTTCCGGGAGTCTTCCTGCCTGTCTTCCAGCCAGCCAGCCAGCCAGTCAGCCAGCGCTGGCCCAGTCACATAACATGTGCGACTTCTGCACACACACACACACACATTAGAATGCAACGCATTTTTTAATTTATTAGCCTTTATTTAACCAGGTAAAATCCCATTGAGATCAAAGATCTCTTTTCCAAGGGAGACCTGGCCAAGAGGGCAGCAGCAAGGTTACATTAAAAACAGTAAACAAAGACATAAAACATCACATTTACAACATTAAAACTTGCTCACATGACACATGTGCATACAGACAAGGTAGACTGCAGTCCTTTCACAGAAGCTTTAAACTCATTCAACGTAACTAGGGTTTGAAGTTTAATATTCGATTGTAGGTTATTCCAAGCCTTCGGTGCTGAAAACCTAAATGCTTTCTTGCCCAGTTCAGTTCTTACTTTGGGGACGACAAATTGCAGAACATTCATTGAACGAAGATTGTGACTTCCTTGTTTCCTTGTTAAAAGACAAGACGGATAAGATGGAGTGATACCCAGAATGGTTTTGTAGATGAAAACATACCAATGATTGAGGCGTCCAGCACATAAAGATGTCCAGTTAACCATTGAAAAAAAGGTTAAGTCCCTACCTTATGTCAAAAATGATTTACGACCTAGCTGTCAAAAATGATTTACGACCTAGCTGTCAAAAATGATTTACGACCTAGCTGTCAAAAATGATTAACGACCTAGCTGTCAAAAATGATTAATGACCTTGGGGTCAAAAGGTCAAAGGGGGGTGGGGTTATGGAAAGGTCAGAGGGAGGGGGAGGAGGGGGGATACACCTTGTGTCAGAAATGATTAATGACCGTGATACACCTTGTGTCAGAAATGACTGATGACCCTAGAAGAGGTGGTGGGGTTATGGAAAGGTCAGAGGGAGGGGGGTATGAGGAGTCCCACGAGTCCCGCAGCCGGCCTTGTGAACCCCGACAAAGGGAGGAGTGGTGGAGAAAAGTTGGAAAAGTGGTCAAAAGTCGTCAAAATGTTAAAAAATCACACGCATAATAAACAGCATGTGCTCACACACACACACACACACACACACACACACACACACACACACATATATATGTGAATGGGTTTGGTTATAACAAAGTATTTGTTAGTACGAGCGCCAAGAGGAAATGGAAAAGATGGAGAAACCCTTTGTTTCAGCAGCCGTGATTAGTGAAACGCCAGTTTCCATTTATAAAAATAATAAAACTTACCTGGCCGCTCCTCGCAGAAGTAGAGTTTTTTTTAAACGCACTCAAATTCCTCCAACCGAGTCTTTGCTTGAGAAATGGTGCTTGGATGCTTACGGAATGGTTGGATCTTTTGGATATGTTTTCAAATATCAGACAGGAGATATTTGCTTGTTTCAGCTGAAAGGGAGAAGAGTCGAAAGCCCGATTAGTGAAATTGTACCCACGCACACACACACACACACACACACACACACACACACACACACACACACACACACACACACACACACGTACATACACACAACAATGGTGCACAGGAAGGTGTGGAAGAAGAGGAGATAAGACAGTCAAAAATGGTAAAAAGTTCAAATTTTATCCAAAATACCTCTCAGGGTTCCAGTTCCACGAGTCCCGCAGCCTGCCTTGTGAACCCCAACAAAGGGAGGAGTGGTGGAGAAAATTTGGAAAAGTGGTCAAAAGTCGTCAAAACGTTCAAAAATCACGCGCGTAATAAACAGCATGTGCTCACACACACACACACACACACACACACAGACACACACACACACACACACACGAATCACACACGAATCACACACACACACACGCACACACTCACACGCACGCACACACTTTTTATTTTTTTATTTTATTTTTTTAAGGTTATATTTTTCCTTTTTTGTTGTTGTTGAGAATAATTGTTGTACGTTCTCGGATGACAGGTTATAATTTGCTTTGTGCATACTTTTAGCTGTTTGCAATTTTACCAAATTATAGAACTTGAATATATCTGACGAGTCAAATGATTTTCATTTTAGAAAAAAAAAAACATACAATATACAATATATATATATATATATTTACTTACAAATGTTCCCTTTTTGCTCCGGGTGGAAAGGAGGCTTTTCTTACGCCAGAGAGTCCAGACGAGGCCGCCGTCGAAGGCTTGCTCACGGACAACATCATCGAAAAAGACGGCGAGGGTCTTACATGCTCCCGCTGTAAGTTCTTTTTGCTTTCTGTACGTTCTTCCTTAAAGCTCCGGAGTTTTGAGGAGCTCCTCACACTAACCCGTCTTTTGCACAAATGAATTTCGCGCGCAGAGAAGTAGGCGGGGTCTGATTCCAGAGGTGGGGGTTGTTTCCGAGTGTGAGCGTGAGAGTGGCGTGCGAAAACGAGAGCGCCACACGCGGTTAAAGTCCTTCATATTTTTCCATACTTTATTGTTACATCCCTAATGCCAACGAACAATAAAGATGGTAACTTTGTTTAGAAATATTTATTCATACCGTAAATGTGCTGTTTATTACGTTGTTACATGAATACTAATAACTCTTAAAGTTTTGTCCATTTTATAGCAATGAAAAGTGCTGATAAAAAAACTAGTAATCAATGTTTTGAGGACGGTCAAAATAGCGGCAATAAATACAAACCAAACAACACCAAAGCTTTCTTGATGTGTTAAGAAAACCACACATATGTATATAAACAAAATTAGGCGGCAGACTTTGACTAAAGGCTTTTTTTCTTTTTTTTTCTGACTCAACATTTTCTCACCGTAGTTAGACAGCTTCAGGAATCCATTAGGAATACAAAACACATTAACGTCTTACAAACAACAAGCGTTTTGCCTCTAACAATAAACGCTCTAAAACATTTACAAATTAAAACATATAAAGAAAAAACATATTTTAAAACTCATGTAATAGTAGAACAATATTTATAATGTTTGTTTTGCTAAAGAAAGTATATTATATAGGTATGTTGCTAATGTTTTATACATGTGTTTATTTTAAATAACACTTTGTTAAAATATTTTAAGGTATTAGTTATTTTTGAGCACATTTGACAATTGATGATAACCGTGATATTTTGGTCACAATAACTGTGATATGATTTTATTTTTTAACATTTCTAATTTACATAAACTTGTTGTAATGCCTCCATGTTTGTTTCGTGTTTTAACATTAAGGAAAGTTTGTATTGTTTATTAATGTTGTTTGGCACAGTTTATTTTTAATAAGCTAAGCGTTTTATTAAAGTACATCACAGATTAACACTCGCACATGTCCGAGAAGAAGTATGAAGAAGCGGAGCTAATTTACTGTTTTTGACCAAATTGCAAGATTTTGTGCCATTCCCTCCCCACTGCGACAGACCCTTGATGAGCTGACATGGGCTACATTCTATATGTTAATGTGCGTGGTGTGACCATTGTACGTTCTCGGATGACAGGTTATAATTTGCTTTGTGCATACTTTTAGGTGTTTGCAATTTTACCAAATTATAGAACTTTAATATTTTTGACTTAATAAATAAACGGTTTGTATGTTTTTTTTATATCCAACATGATGTATTATTTCAGTCGGAATGTGCACGGATTGAAATTTATACATTTACGATCGTCTGAAAGAGACAGAGACAGATTTAATGTCAGAGGTCATCCCAGCCAGAAACCAGATCCTTTGAGTACACAAACACATACACACGCACATGCACACACACGCACACACACACACACACACACACACACACGCACACAAACACACACACACACACACACACACACACACACACACACACACACACGCACACACACACACACACACACACACACACACACGCACACATACGCACACACACAGCAAATGGTTGGTATAAGGTTTAATTGTTGTTGATTGAAACATTATACGTTTACGATTTTTACTGACAAAAACCAAACGTTATTTTCTTGAGAAAGCAAAAGGTCTTTTAGATTAGATGCACAGCCCAGACAGAGACAAAAACACAACAGTTTTGTAATATGTAATTAATTTAGTCGTTATTAACATACTGAGATGAAGAATATCTTATTTTTAATAAGGTTGAAAGTATCTCTTATCATTATTTTTCTTTGTACTCTGTAAGCACAAATATTTTGAACAATCTCTTAAACAGGATCATATCAGTTCAATTTTTAACTTCTTTACTTAATCCATTCCGTAATTTTTATTTTACATACTGATATGCTAAAAGTTTTAAGTGTTGTATGTGCATACAAAGGTTTAAAATTATTTTTTAAGGTTTTATTTCTCCTTTTTTTTTGTTGAGAATAATTGTTGTACGTTCTTGGATAGTAGGTTATAGTTGACTTTGTGCATACTTTTAGCTGTTTGCAAATTCAATATGTCGGGGAATATCAATTTTTTTTTTTTATCTGTAAATAATGGGTTTCAGACTTCTCTAAATCCAACATGATGTATTATTTTAACCGGTCTTCTTTTTTTTTTGTAACACGAATCACACACACACACACACACACACACACACACACACACACACACACACACACACACACACACACACACACGCACACACACACACACACACACGGAGAAGGTGACAACATAGGTTGTAGTGTCCAAAGTTCATTGTCATCTGCAGTCGGTATTGTTTATCATGATGCTGATTATTATTATTTAAAACATGACCAACATTAGCATTTGAATAGAACATACGTCCTCAAAGAGGTTGTTTCTTCCATTTGATAGATTGAATTATTACATGTACTAAAATATACATGTACTAATATATACAATACATGTATTGAGACAGAGGTCTCCAAATATTTTACAGCAAGGTTTGCATACTGAAAAAACAAAGCCATTTTGATATTGTTATTACACACATACATGCATACATACATATACTACATATGAATATATGAATATTGTTATATATATACATATATACACATACATATACATACTGTATATATATCCATATATGTATATATATATATATATATATATATATATATATATACACACACACATACATATATATACATGTCTATATATAAATAACTAAAAATGTTCAGCCTGTGCTAAAGGTGACAAAGCGTATCATTATTATTATTTATTAATATTGAAATGTAATGTTTTTGTCATTGTATTACATATTTTTGCTCTTTTCAACATTTACATTTTTTAAATTTTTTGTTTGATTTGATTTTGAGAACATGCTGCTGGCCAACAAACAAACATATATACATGTACATTTATACACCGTATATACATACTTCACTTTTCCACACAATACAGTAGCTTTAAGTGATGATGTTTTTACAGATTTAAGAGTTAGAAAAGAAGAGAAAGAAGAAAAAAGTAGTAGACAAAGGGTTTTTAGAAATGGCGGGCGACTCATCTCGGACGCGATGATCAAGAGTGAGTCAGTACTTCTGAGTCACATCAAGCTCGTATTCATTCAACTAACAACACAAAAAACAGCAGTCTAAACTTCTTCTTCTTGCCTCTAACTCACAAATGTTTCTTCATTTTACCAACAAAAACTTCTGTGACCGAAGCAAAAATATGGATACTTCAAAATACGCTGTGAGTACTAGTATTTCAAAGTTGGTCTTCTTTTGTGTGTAATACCCTGCTAGTATTGCAAACTTATTGTTATTATTGTTATAGTAATTGTCCATTTATTTACACAATGTATTGAACTTTCTGAAAAAACCTCAACTTGAAGTAAGAATACAAGAACACCTTTTTCATATTTGAGATATTTAGTTGTAATCAAAATGCAATACGATATAATAACATAATAATATGTATGTGTATGCACATATTTATGGAATTTTATCTGATCATTTTCACACTGCTTTGTTTTGATTTTTGTAAAAAAAAAAAAAAAAAAAAGACTGTAAAGAATGTGTTTTTATTTGATTATTATTTTTGTGTTAAGTGAAGAAATGTGGCGTCATAAACTCCTGGTGCATTACACAACATTTATATTATCTATTTATTTATATTTATATATTCTACTGTCATGAGTTGAAGATAAAATAGTTTTCTTTAGGAAATATGTAGGTACAGATGAATAAAGCATTTATTTAGATGTTGTATGAAATAGCAAAATTCCACCATTCATTTACATTTTACTCAATTTATGATGTATAAAATGTAATTAATCTTACTTTTTTAATCAAAGGGATCTGTAGCTTGAAGAAGATACAATAAGAGTGATAATATAAAAAATGTATAATATGTGCAAGCTATAAGTAATAAACAACCTTAAGTTGCCAAAAGAGGCTAGCAGAAAAAGTATTTTTTCTCATCAAAAGGGGAGAAAAACAAGTTGAGATCTAAACATACTCTAAAACATTGTATGTATTTGTATGTGGAATCAAAGTATGTAATTAAAAAAAAGGCTTGAAATAATATCAAATATGTATCAGTTTGAGAAACAGTATAAGCATATGGTGTTTTCAAAATACAACAAAGGAGAAGAACTGTACTTAATATCGTGTCAAACACTTCATATTTATTGAACATGATTTGGATCAAGTAAGTTTGGCTTCTTCACTCTCCCTTTTTTCTATGTGTTGAACTGTTTGAGTACTAATTGTTTATTTTGAATATGATCCCAATAAACCGTATTGTTTTGTAATAATTGCGCGTGAAGCAGTCAACCCCATCTTTTTTTTATCACTTATTTGTAAAAAATCCTCTAAATGTTTCATGTAGCAACACCAGATTTAACTCTGACAACTCGATTATTCCAAAAAATAGGTGAAATAATTTTCTCTTTTTGAAGCATTTTTTTTGCTGTTGATTTTGTTTTTGTTTTTTCTACCATCATATTTGACATTTTCCCTCTTAATAAACTGAAGAAAAATGAAGGCATAATTGGCGGCCTTTAGAAGGAGCCCACAGGTCAAAGTGGCGTCTGACTCACGGCGTTTGGAATGTAGTTTTTACAAAATAAACGCAGGATTGGGACGCATCAAACATCAGGTGCCGCAAACAGCAGCAGGAAGTAATCGTTCATTAAAAAATAGGGAGACCGAAAAAATGGCCTGCGATAAACATGTCGTCTGTTATTATTATTATTATTAATGATTACGGTAAAAAAATCTTGAATCATGTGATTGTTGTAATTTTCCAAATAAACTTAAGTTATGTCTTTTTCATTTTTAAATGTGATAAAATATATCTTTTGGAGGGAAGACCAAAAAAATAATAATTACTGAAACGGACTTCTAATTTAGATTTTTTTTAAACAATATTTATCTTTGGTATAGAAGCACCTTTTTGCCGATAAGTACTAGAAGAGTGGGGAAAAAATAACTTGTTTAGTTGTGTTTCTTCTTGCTTTTCTTTTTAAATGTTGTATTATTTCAACCAACATACATTTACAGCACATTCTTATGACATCTATGTATATTTGTTCCCTCTAAAAAAAATGTAATAAAAACTAAGCTATAAATGTGATAAAACACATACCGTATTTTCCGCACTATAAGGCGCACCGGATTATTAGCCGCACCTTCAATGAATTACATATTTCATAACTTTGTCCACCAATAAGCCGCCCCGGATTATAAGCCGCGCCTACGCTGCGCTAAAGGGAATGTCAAAAAAACAGTCAGATAGTTCAGTCAAACTTTAATAATATATTGAAAACCAGCGTTCTAACAACTCTGTCCCAAAATGTACGCAAATGTGCAATCACAAACATAGTAAAATTCAAAATGGTGTAGAGCAATAGCAACATAATGTTGCTCGAACGTTAATGTCACAACACACAAAATAAACATAGCGCTCACCTTCTGAAGTTATTCTTCATTCGTAAATCCTTCGAATTCTTCGTCTTCGGTGTCCGAATTGAAAAGTTGCGCAAGCGTGGTATCCAAAATGGCCGGTTCCGTCTCGTCGAAGTCATCGGAGTCAGTGTCGCTGTTGTTCTGTGAATCCTGCCTTCCGGAAAGCTCGGACCACAGTTGTGACCGAAATATCTGCCCAGGCATTTACGATCCACTGGCAAATGTTGGTGTATGTCGTCCGGCGCTGTCTGCCCGTCTTAGTGAAGGTGTGTTCGCCTTCGGAGCTGTGTGAAAAAAGCCACCCGGCCTCTTCGCGTAAACTTCCCTTAACCACTCGCTCATCTTTTCTTCATCCATCCATCCCTTCGAGTTAGCTTTTATGATGACGCCGGCTGGAAAGGTCTCTTTTGGCAAGGTCTTCCTTTTGAATATCACCATGGGTGGAAGTTAGCATGGCAAGCTAGAACCACAGTGAAGGATGACTTCTCATTCCCTGTGGTGCGAATATTCACCGTACGTGCTCCCGTTCCACAGTGCGGTTCACAGGAATATCAGTTGCTGTGAAATACGGTAGTAATCCGTGTGCGGATGGAGAGATTGCGTCTTTTTATGAACCGGATCGCTTAGTAGGAGCCATTTTGTGGTCTTTACAGATGTAAACAGGAAATGAAACGTACGGTGATATCCGCGCGTTTTTTCTTCTTCTTCCGGGGGCGGGTGGTTGCTTACAGTAGAAGAAGAAGCGCTTCCTGTTCTATGGGGGCGGGTGCTTTCCTTGGCGGTTGCTTGCGTAGAAGAAGAAGCGCTTCCTGTTCTACCGGGAAAAAAGATGGCGGCTGTTTACCGAAGTTGCGAGATCGAAACTTTATGAAAATGAATCGTAATAAAGCGCACCGGGTTATAAGGCGCACTGTCAGCTTTTGAGAAAATTTGTGGTTTTTAGGTGCGCCTTATAGTGCGGAAAATACGGTACTCCACGACTCAAAATACTCATTGTTTCATCCCAGACAACTTCATTTTACAAGGTTCCGAAGCTGAAGATGACACATTTTAATAACAGCACTGAAAGTAACAGGAGTGAGATTTTAGATGAAATATAACCTTATGGCATGTACGCTAATGTCATGTTGACACTAAAAACATTACAATCATCAACAAAAACATGTATTCAAAAATAATAATAATAATGTATGTAACAGGACTGTGTTGAGATTTGAACCCCCCGTCATAGTGTTCTATATATGATGGAATATACATAACAATTTATAAACTTACTTTTAATGTTCCTTCCCTGCAGAGGATGTGAATGATGCAACTACCTGTGGACCATGTGACTTATGGAGGAATATTATGTCATGTGTTAAGGTAACAGGACTGAATGAAAATAACTAAAGCGTACATTTTAACATTATATTAAAGTATAGTTTGGATAACAAGTAACACAAAAATGTAAACATTTGGGTTGTAAAACTTTGCTAATGTGAATTATCAAAAATTAATGCATTAATTATGTATGAATTAAGATTAATCACACAATTGATTTTGTCCACTCTTTGACATTAAGTGTGGATGTTTACCTGGAAGGAGGTGTGTTGTTATACGTCAGTGATCAGGTCAATCAGCACACGTCATGAAAAAATATTTTTATGAATTGTACAGTAAATTAAATCCTGTATTCATAGATTATATTTCCTTGAAATATATTGATTATGTAGAACTGTCCTTTTGCAGTTTCGCTGAAATACATTTTGTATGACAAGAGCTAATGATTATTCCATGAAAAGATCAAGGCTCCAACATATTATTTACAATCACTATGATCATTATGCTTTTTTTTCATGGCATTATGTATGTGCAACCTGTAACTGTACAACACTAATAGCATTTAAATTCTCATAGTATCTAATATAGACATTAGCAAATAGAATATACCTGCAATACATTACACAGTGCTATGGATTAGATTCATTAAACATGTTTATTTACAAATAGCATCCTTGAATACATTTGGATCAAATTTTGACATTTTACATTATTGTTGAATTCAATTAAATTTACTTCAAACACACAGACAATATTGTGTTGTTGTTGTTTGTTTTGTTTTTACAAATTATGCCTTAATTTTTCTTCAGTTTATTAAGAGGGAAAATGTCAAATATGATGGTAGAAAAAAAACAAAACAAAATCAACAGCAAAAAAAATGCTTCAAAAAGAGAAAATTATTTCACCTATTTTTTGGAATAATCGAGTTATCAGAGTTAAATCTGGTGTTGCTACATGAAACATTTAGAGGATTTTTTACAAATACGTGATAAAAAAAGATGGGGTTGACTGCTTCACGCGCAATTATTACAAAACAATACGGTTTATTGGGATCATATTCAAAATAAACAATTAATACTCAAACAGTTCAACACATAGAAAAAAGGGAGAGTGAAGAAGCCAAACTTACTTGATCCAAATCATGTTCAATAAATATGAAGTGTTTGACACGATATTAAGTACAGTTCTTCTCCTTTGTTGTATTTTGAAAACACCATATGCTTATACTGTTTCTCAAACTGATACATATTTGATATTATTTCAAGCCTTTTTTTTAATTACATACTTTGATTCCACATACAAATACATACAATGTTGTGCATACAAATGTTTTAGAGTATGTTTAGATCTCAACTTGTTTTTCTCCCCTTTTGATGAGAAAAAATACTTTTTCTGCTAGCCTCTTTTGGCAACTTAAGGTTGTTTATTACTTATAGCTTGCACATATTGTACATTTTTTATATTATCACTCTTATTGTATCTTATTCAAGCTACAGATACCTTTGATTAAAAAAGTAAGATTAATTACATTTTATACATCATAAATTGAGTAAAATGTAAATGAATGGTGGAATTTTGCTATTTCATACAACATCTAAATAAATGCTTTATTCATCTGTACCTACATATTTCCTTAAAAAAAACTATTTTATCCTCAACTCATGACAGTAGAATATATAAATATAAATAAATAGATAGTATAAATGTTGTGTAATGCACAGTGTTGGGTTAGTTACTGAAAACCAGTAACTAGTTACAGTTACTAGTTACTTTATTTCAAAAGTAACTCAGTTACTAACTCAGTTACTTACACCAAAAAGTAATGCGTTACTGTGAAAAGTAACTATTTAGTTACTTCTTTTTTTCTTCTTTTTTTTTGTAAAGCTCCCATTAATGCCCTTTTTGCCTTCATTTCAGTACTGTTATTGCACTGGACAATAATACAATCTGTTGATCAACTTGACATACATTTTTATTTTCCTTTTAACATAATGAATGAAAAACAGTGCAACATAAAAAGGCATTCCTCCTTTCTTTAAACTTGGACCAATGACCATTAATAAAAAACAAGTTTAAGTGCAACATAAGAAGAAACATCATCTTCCTTGAAACATAGGTAGTGAAATAAAGCCTGACATCTGGAGTGATGCTGCTGTCTTCCACACTTGGAGCCATGGATTGTAGAATCCTTGTTTTCAGTGGCAGGATCATTGACACAGATGGTGAAGTTTCAGTGCTCAGTAGAGATGGAACACTTTTAAGCACCTGGAGGACCTCATCTGCCACTCTCACATCATCATCAGACAGGGTGACATTTGTCTTCAGGGTGTTGTGGGTCAATGCAGAGTATATAGCTGCCTGCTGCTCCAACATATCATAAGTGGAGTTCCACCTCGTTGGGACATCATGTATGAGCAGGCAGCTTTAGCATTTCTTGCTTTGTCTTAAGCACATGAGCAGCTGTTGTGCTTGGGTGGAAGTAAGAAACCTTCCTGATCCTCCCAAAGAGGCGCTCCATCCTATTGACTGAGATTCCCTTCTGTGATGCCAAATTCACTACATGTGCAAAGCACCTATCTGTGGTCCCAGTCCTGCCTCATTATCTGTAATTATTAGATTTTTGGCATTATCACGTGTGACTGGGATATCTTTATCTTCCATTCCTCCATGCACTGCTTGTGTCAGCACCTGCGCAAGGTGACTCTCGTAGAGGGGGCGTGTCTTCTCATCTCCCAGTCTGCTGTGATGAAGTGAGCGCTTATAGTTCCGCTGGACGTCCACCCGTCTGTCATGAGCGCAACAGCTGATGCTCGGGATAGTTCATCCACAACTTTTTTCTTCTCCTGCTCATAAGGATCTGGCACAATCTTATTGCTGAAGTGGGTGCGCGACGGGATGTCGTAACGTGGTTCAAGCACGTTCAGCATGTGTTTAAAACCCTCGTTTTGCACAACCGAGTCTGCACTTATAAACACACCGATTCAATGGCGGGGGCGTTCAAGCTCCTCCGTTACTCCGCTCGCCATGACCACGCTGTGTGTGGACTGAACGTGACAACAACTTTTTTTTGTTTGTTTCATATATCAAACCGCGGATCACCTCCCCCCACACACACACACATAGACCGCGCCTCTTTTCTTCTCTCCGGCTTGTGACAGAGGAAGATTCAGAAGAACGACACCGCGCAGCGCTTCTGTTTCTAGCCGATACTACATCAAAAGTAACGTAAAATAACGCAGTAACGCATCATGTAGTAACGGTAACTAAATTACTGAATAAAAAAAAATAACGCGTTAGATTACTAGTTACCGCCGAAACTAACGGCGTTACAGTAACGCATTACTTTGTAACGCGTTAGTCCCAACACTGGTAATGCACCAGGAGTTTATGACGCCACATTTCTTCACTTAACACAAAAAGAATAATCAAATAAAAACACATTCTTTACAGTCTTTTTTTTTTTTTTTTACAAAAATCAAAACAAAGCAGTGTGAAAATGATCAGATAAAATCCCATAAATATGTGCATACCGGCCGGACAGACCTGGCAGGCCCAAACGCATTGTGAGGGTTTGCTGGGAACGTCTGGCAGAGTCTCCTGTCAGAGAGAGTTTCAATTCCCACCTCCGGAAGAACTTTGAACATGTCACGAGGGAGGTGCTGGACATTGAGTCCGAATGGACCAGGTTCCGCGCCTCTATTGTCGAGGCGGCTGATTGGAGCTGTGGCCGCAAGGTAGTTGCTGCTTGTCGTGGCGGTAATCCTAGAACCCGTTGGTGGACACCGGCGGTGAGGGATGCCGTCAAGCTGAAGAAGGAGTCCTATCGGGTTCTTTTGGCTCATAGGACTCCTGAGGCAGTGGACAAGTACCGACAGGCCAAGCGGTGTGCAGCTTCAGCGGTCGCAGAGGCAAAAACTCGGACATGGGAGGAGTTCGGTGAGGCCATGGAAAACGACTTCCGGACGGCTTCGAAGCAATTCTGGACCACCATCCGCCGCCTCAGGAAGGGGAAGCAGTGCACTATCAACACCGTGTATGGCGAGGATGGTGTTCTGCTGACCTCGACTGCGGATGTTGTGGATCGGTGGAGGGAATACTTCGAAGACCTCCTCAATCCCACCAACACGTCTTCCTATGAGGAAGCAGTGCCTGGGGAGTCTGTGGTGGGCTCTCCTATTTCTGGGGCTGAGGTTGCTGAGGTAGTTAAAAAGCTCCTCGGTGGCAAGGCCCCGGGGGTGGATGAGATCCGCCCGGAGTTCCTTAAGGCTCTGGATGCTGTGGGGCTGTCTTGGTTGACAAGACTCTGCAGCATCGCGTGGACATCGGGGGCGGTACCACTGGATTGGCAGACCGGGGTGGTGGTTCCTCTCTTTAAGAAGGGGAACCGGAGGGTGTTTTCTAACTATCGTGGGATCACACTCCTCAGCCTTCCCGGTAAGGTCTATTCAGGTGTACTGGAGAGGAGGCTACGCCGGATAGTCGAACCTCGGATTCAGGAGGAACAGTGTGGTTTTCGTCCTGGTCGTGGAACTGTGGACCAGCTCTATACTCTCGGCAGGGTCCTTGAGGGTGCATGGGAGTTTGCCCAACCAGTCTACATGTGTTTTGTGGACTTGGAGAAGGCATTCGACCGTGTCCCTCGGGAAGTCCTGTGGGGAGTGCTCAGGGAGTATGGGGTATCGGACTGTCTGATTGTGGCAGTCCGCTCCCTGTATGCTCAGTGCCAGAGCTTGGTCCGCATTGCCGGTAGTAAGTCGGACACGTTTCCAGTGAGGGTTGGACTCCGCCAAGGCTGCCCTTTGTCACCGATTCTGTTCATAACTTTTATGGACAGAATTTCTAGGCGCAGTCAAGGCCTTGAGGGGATCTGGTTTGGTGGCTGCAGGATTAGGTCTCTGCTTTTTGCAGATGATGTGGTCCTGATGGCTTCATCTGGCCAGGATCTTCAGCTCTCGCTGGATCGGTTCGCAGCCGAGTGTGAAGCGACTGGGATGAGAATCAGCACCTCCAAGTCCGAGTCCATGGTTCTCTCCCGGAAAAGGGTGGAGTGCCATCTCCGGGTTGGGGAGGAGATCTTGCCCCAAGTGGAGGAGTTCAAGTACCTCGGAGTCTTTTTCACGAGTGAGGGAAGAGTGGATCGTGAGATCGACAGGCGGATCGGCGCGG